>NW_010359814.1:31116-112278 GCF_000414095.1 Morus notabilis
TAAAAGTTAATAATTTAAGTAGTAAAAGGAATATTAATAAATTATGTATATACTAATTATTTTTCTTAATACACTAATTAATTATTTATAATCTAATAAATATGAGGACATTACTAACATAGTAATTATTTATAATTAATTACTAATTACAATTTTTAATTATTTAACATATTAATTTATTATATATATAGTTTAATTACTAATGCACTCATTAATGATGATTTATCCATTATTATTATATTATTAATATATTAATTTTTACTTGCTAAATAATTATCAATTATTAATTACTTTATATATTAATTTAAGATTATTAATTACGGTCATCTTAACTACCCACATCAATTCAACCTCATAATTTACCAAACGTTATTACACTGCTTTTAGAACCAGTAACACTTGTATAATTACAGTTACCAAACACTCAGCTGCTTTTTTTTTCAGCACAGTTAAAAGCAATTTTTTCAAAATCTACAGCATTATCAATCTGGCCCTTAAATTTGTAAATACCTGCAATCTTGCTCTTCTGTCCTCTTTACGTTGTGCAAGTGCAACATAGAGCGGTTTGCTAACAACCATTTTACCATTCATTTCCGAGAGCTGCACATTTCAGAGAGGTCCAGCACCCGTTAATTGGTACCACAATAGCAAGATAATCATCAAAACATGGATAAATAAAAACCATTGCGGAAAAGAATTCTACTCATAAGGACATTACTCACAGCTCGGGATGCCTCTTCAGCAGTGGAGAAAGCGACAAATCCCGATCCTCTACTTATACCATTAGGGTCACGCATAACCTATAATCCAAAGAGGAACGAAGAAGATTAGTGAAAAGCATAAAGGAAGCCTCGTGCTTCTATAAATAAATGAAATTTAATAGCAAATAACAACGCCACACACCTTGCATGAAGTAATTGTACCAAAATCAGAAAATAACTCCCTCAGCTTTTCATCAGTCACGCTATCATCTAGATTTTTAACATATAGATTGAGCCCTTCATATTTATCCACCGTCTCCTTGACAGATTGTTCAAACTTCCCTTTCAACTCCATCTCTCTTTCAGCTTTTTTCTGGGCTTTCCCGACATACCACTCCTTGTCATCAAACTTCTTTCCGTTAAGAGCCTCAACAGCATGAGCTGCATCATCCGTCAACTCAAAGTTAACAAATCCAAAACCTTTGGAGTTTCCTTCTCCATCCCTCACAACTACAACACTAGTAATACTCCCATATTCGCCGAAAATCTTCTTCAGGTCATCTTCAGTTGTTGATTCAGCCAAGTTCTTCACGTAAACGTTGTTGAACTTTGCCTTTTCCGTGGCATTATCTCTTTCCTCCTTACGGACAAAGGGCCCAACATACACTTGTTTGTCATTGAGCAGCATGCCATTCAGATTCTCAATGGCAGCCTTAGCAGACTCCTCACTGTCAAACTGTACAAAACCATATCCTTTCGACTGACCCAAATGATCAGTAGCTATCTTGCAAGATAGTATGTTTCCAAATGATGAAAACGTATCATGGAGAGCTTTGTTATCAATTCCTTTATCCAAGTTCTGCCCCCAAGAAAAAATTTGCATTAACAACCACATTGTAAAAGACCCACCAATTTCAGATACAGCAAAACGTACAACTCAAATCAACAATATAAAAGACCCATCAAATGTAAATACATCAAACATCAGTAGACAATAATACTGTTCCTAGTTTAATGCATATAAACATACCTTAACAAATATATTCCCACTCCCACTTTTACGAGTGGTGGGGTCGCGATTAGAGTACATAATCCTAATTGGCTTGCCATTGACAGAAGCGAAGTTCATAACATCCAAAGCACGCGAAGCTATATATAATCAAAATCGACATTGTGCAAATGAGAAACAAAACAAAAAAAAAAAAAAATCAATGACTTTCGTTTCATAACAAACTTAAGTATCGCGGAGCTAAAATCAAAAAGAGAAATGCGCAAGCGAAAAATGCGACAAAAACTAAACCTTCTTGAGGATTGCTGAAATTGACATAGCCATAGCCAAGCGACCTCCGAGAGCTCAAATCCCTGCAAACCCTAACCGAGACGACCTGGCCGACCTGACTGAACAAGTCGTAGAGCTGCGTCTCGTTGACACTGCCTTCGAGATCGCCGACGTACAACGACGTCGTCGCCGACGGGCCACCGCCGACGCCATTTCCGACATTGGCCACACCATTCTGAGCTGGAACCTCCACCTGAAGCTGCGCCATTTCAGAAAACAAAACTTTTTTTTCCAAAAAAAAAAAAGGAAAATCCTGTCGGTTCTTCCTCTAGAAAAGTTGGAAACTTTTTTCTGGTGATTTTCTCTCCTTTATTCTTTACCGATTTAGTCGGATTAATTCTCGCCGGAAAACAACAGACGAAAGCGACGGCAGCAACCAGCGAAGAAGGGTGGCGGCACCGCAACCGACTTTGTCTGAACAAGGCGACATTTATATATGTTGGATATTCCTCTCACCAAACCCTAGCCAAATCCAACCACGCAATATCAACCGTCGACTTTCGTGGGCCCCATACCTGATCACATCACCGAAACCAGAGATTGCCACGTGGCGTTCAACCTGCAATGTTTAATTTAGACTAATCCTAGATTTAATTTTCTTTAATTTATTTATTACACATATTAATGCAATAACATATATTTCTTTTAAATAAAGCGCGTGTCGCAATCTGAGCTCTCTCTCAAGTTGCCAAGTCGGTTAATTTGCCTGCGCCAAACCAATCATTAATATCTCAAGCCCCCAAAAATATCCCCAAAAAAAAGAAAAAAAGAAGAAGAAGGTATATTTTCTTCTTTCTAGTCTCTCTCTCTCTCTGCTCTTTCGGCTTCTCCGAGCTTGGTTTTCCGGCGAGTCGTCGACTTGAAAAGGGGAATATATCCACCGGAAAAGCCGAACCATGGCCTCCAGTTTCGTTGCGGAGTCTATAGCCATGGCCGCCGGCCATCATGCCGCGGTGAGTTCGGGTTCGGGTCCATCTGGTTTCGCCTCTCAGATGCCGTGCCTTTTGCTGTCGTGTCCCGGCCGGCGACTCGTGTCGAAGTCGAACGCTGCGTTTCGGTCCTCCGATGGGGTTTTGGGGCTCCGGAGGTCATCTGTTATCGCCGCCAATGGAACCTTGACGGCGAATTCCGTGCCGGTATTTGCTTCCTAAATTTGTCGTTTTTACACCGAATAATTGCTTGTGAAATTTCATTTTGGGAACTGTTTATATGTTTTCATGGCCGTTAGAACTTTAATTCCTCTTGTTTGTTGTATTTGTTTGGAATTTTCTTTCAATTTCGAGATTTGAAGGATTTGCGATTTACAATTAGGGTTTATGGATTGGTGCATGTGTCAGAGTAGGCTCTTTGAAATGTTTCAGTTGAGAATTCTTTTTCTGAGGAGAATTTCTGGAGTTCATTTGAGATTTTTGGTGATACTATAGCTCAAAATTCTTCATTTCCGAACTGATTATATAGAATGGAAGCATTACTCTTTTTTTTTTTGGCTCAAAAATGGAAGCATTACTTTAGATGAACTTGTTGGTGGGGATTGGTGATTTAGACTATACCTTCTTTTGCATCTGATTTTTTTTTTTTTTTTTTTTTTTTTTTTCTTTGTGTTGTGAGGGTCTTTTGCATTTTTTTTTTTTTTTTTTTTTTTTTATTCCTTGTGATGTGAAGGCAAAAAGTGGATTATATACAGTGGGCGATTTTATGACAAAAAAAGAGCATTTGCATGTGGTGAAGCCTACAACTACTGTAGATGAAGGTGTTTTTCTTGCTTTGATTTGTAGTAGACCATCTTGCATCTTGCGATTTTACGTTTTTGTTTCTTTTTTCTTTTTCCAACTTATTGATGTCTGTCCTTGTTGAAACAGCTCTCGAAACCCTTGTGGAGAACAGAATAACCGGTTTCCCTGTGATTGATGATGATTGGAAATTGGTAACTCACCCTTCTTATAAGTCCTTTTATTTCGCTACTCATGCATCAAAAAGGAAAACCGGGAAAAAAAATCAATCCTTGATCCAAAGGATGATGTTAATTTAATGGAAGATTGTGGTATTTATACTGCCACATTGAGCATTGAATCTTAAGACTTAAGTTAACCAAGTTTTCCTTGGAAAAGTTTGATCTTGGAGCTTTAGAAAAACTTAGCATTATAGGTTTCTAAGCCACCAATATGATTATTTCTCTCTTTCCACCATATGGCCAAAAAACTACTGGAGTTCTCATTTTTCCTTCAATTTCTCTACATCGAACTTTCCTCGTCGCGTAATTGGTGTCTCTGGACTTCATATGAATTGTTTGAACACTTTTTGAGCGGCAAATAGCTCAGATTATGCTGCTGACCTTGAAGTTAACTAAATCATGTATGCTTGTTCATTTGATCTTTTAGGAATAGCTTCTTTCGTTTATTAGAATACTTGGGGCTCATTTGGCATATGGGTTCAAACTAGGGTTCTTCATTATGACTTTTGAAATTCAAATTTTTTGTAAGAGAAAAACACCATAGCAGAACTAATACCATGGTTTGCACTGTAGTAGAACCCATATACCAAACATACACTAAAATTTTTTTTAACTTACCAATATTTCTGAATCAACAAGTTTGTGCCTACAATTCACTTAGAGTTTTGACATCACGTTAGCAAAGTCAAGTTTTGTTTCTTAAATAGAGTACACTTGTTTTTGGAAAAATGCTCTTTACTAATTGACTAATATGTGGAGATAACTTTTAAAGCTGTTTGCTGCAGGTTGGTCTTGTTTCAGATTATGACTTGTTAGCCCTGGATTCCATCTTCGGTAATTGAGTTCACAAACCATAACTCAGCTTGCTGTAGCTGAGCCTAGTATTCTTTTTGCTTGCTGGAATCTTACCTTTTTATTCTTGACTTGTTTTACAAATCTTCTGGGTCTTTTTTCGCTTATGGCTGCTATTCATTTTATTCTATTTCTTCAGAGAAGCTATTTTTGTTTTCGGGTTTGGAGTGTTATGCAACTCAAAATTCATTAAGGCTAGAAAGTTGTCATGTGCACAAGTCATCTCTTACATAAAATTCCTTTTATTGCAAGTAGGTGGTGGACGACCTGACACTAGCTTGTTTCCTGAAGTAGACAGCACATGGAAAGTATGTGAGAAGATGTTTCTTAAAGTTGAATAACATGATTGCCCCTAGTCAATTTGCTTTCAAAACTTTTTGTGGGTTTTCAGTTTAAATTTCAATCTAATGGATATTGAAGGAGGGTTGTTCTTCTCATAATGTATATCCTGCAGAGAGGCAGGGTATTCTTTGTTTTATTACATTTCAGATTAATGACTGGTTAAATGAGCAGCTTTATAAATCGACTCATAAACTGCTTCTATGGCAAATATTAATGCAGACTTTTAACGAGGTACAGAAGTTACTAAGTAAAACCAACGGCAAGGTGGTCGGTGATTTGATGACACCAGCTCCAGTTGTTGTTCGCGAGACCACTAATCTCGAGGATGCTGCTAGGTTTTGTTCTCTTGATACATATTCCTCTCAGTTTTCTTCTATTTATCAATGCTCAAGGAAAATAACTTTTTTTCCCCACACATCAGATTATTACTCGAGACGAAATATCGCCGACTTCCAGTTGTAGATGCAGAGGGAAAGCTGGTAAAATAGTCTCTCTATCTAATTTTCAATTTTCTTTCATGTTTTCAATTTCTAGGTTGGTCTCTGATGACGGATTTGTTTCTTTTGCCAAGGTTGGAATTATCACAAGAGGAAACGTCGTAAGAGCTGCCCTTAAAATGAAACACACTAATGAAAAGAAAACATAAGACATGGAGGCTGCCAGAGTTATAGGATGCCACTTCAATTTGGCTCGTACAGATCTCTTCACTTCCATAAGCTGTTCAAGTTTCATTGAAGAAGAGGTTGGCTTCTTTTGGCATATGTACAATTTTGGCCTATGCCTGTATAAAAATTCAGCAACATTTTTGTCATTATCAATTATACGACTATTTTATCAGGACTGAAAGTGTAATGGACCCATGCTTTTGCCAATCACCCTCCCCCACCACCCGATGAAAGAGTGGGAAAAAACAAAAAAACAAAAAAACAAAAAAAAAAAAGAAAAAGGAATGAAAAACTTGAATTGTCGTGTGGCTCTGTCGTAATTATTATTATATTGTTCATGCTACTTCCTATCTATTATCTAACCAGTGACGCATTGTTAGATTGCTAGCCTATCAACAAACCACTTGCCACTTTTGTGTGAATGTGAACTGTTTATAAACGTGCGACTCATGTGAATTTTATGGTACAATTAAAGGGTTCCACGTGTTTTGGAATTTAGATTCAATAGGCGTTTGGTAGGCTCGAAATGGAATCGACATGTTTAGTGGTCGCAAGCATAGTCTAAACAGCAACGAAACCAATCTCCAATGTTGACATCTTTGTTCGAAACTCTACGTGGGTGCGTTAAAATAGAAGATCAAGATTGATGGACAATCTACATAAGTTTCGATAATGCAACAGAATTATGAATTATGCTAGTATGATTAGTATAGGAAGTGGTTGAACTGAAGAAGTCACTGGAATTGCCCAACGAGAGGAGTACCGGTTGTTGAACAAGACGGTTGACAAAATGGCTGAAATAGTAGATCAAGTTGACTACGTACATGAATGAGGGTGCTTAAATTATTAAACAATAGCCTCCATAAATGTGCCCTTATGTGTTCCTGTTGTGTGTCCATATAAAATGATTATCCAATCGGAAGAAATAAGCTTTGATTATGCATTTTACTTTGAGGTTAGCATGTGAAACTACAACTAGATAAAGACTTGTGGGGGAATCACGGTAGTGTGTTTTCTTTTCATTGTCTGTCGTACTATAGGCTATAGACACAATCGGGACAACAATAGAATAGGCTAGTCATGAACTAGGAAGAAGAAAATTGCTAGAGAAGTATATATCCATATATTTATATATATTCCTTGTCCTGGAACATCTACATCATTGAGATTTGAGAAGCTGTTCCCAAATATAAAAACTCAAAAAGTTAAAAACATAGAAAAGCATGAAATATTCCGGTAATTGAGGACAAATCCTTGTCCCTATATGCTGGAAAAGTGGCGTGGGAGTTGTTAACTAAAAATACATGGATTACAGCTCAAAGCAGAATCAAAATCTGTGATATGAGGCTTTGAACTATAAGCATCTCCACCAAAATGGTCCTTATTGTAGAGACTAGAGAGTCGAGAGAAGACTTGGGATGGGTGGATTTGTCATTTTGACCAAACTGCACCAAATTGAATCCCATCCCAAGGGCAGAGACAAAAGCCCCAATCAAGTTGTGACCATCATTATGATGGTGCCCCACCCCTGCAATCCTCTCTTGGCTCATTTGCCCCCACGACAGCACAAAATTCACAATCAGCATACAGTGTTGAGAACCAGAAAATACCTAACTCTCAAAATCTTATCCCTTTAGTAGTTATAACTTTAGTGGTTAGCCTGGCGCTTTGCACCCAAATGCTGTCTTGTAGGCCCTTTCTGTTCCTCCTCTCTCTCTCTCTCTCTCCCTCTCTCTCTCTCTCTCTCTCTCTCTACTTCACACTCATAACAAACCCCCCCACTTTCTATTTGCTCTCAGGAGTTCATTTTCAAAGCTACTATTGACTTCACACTCATAACAATTCCCCCCACTTTCTATTTGCTCTCAGGAGTTCATTTTCAAAGCTACTATTGGCTCCCAAAACCCAATTCCATGTCAAGTATTTTTTTCAAGCCCCTGTTTTATCAATCACTCCATAGGAGACTCAGACTGAGACATAGCAAGACATACCATAAAAACTGGAATTATGAAAAGAGATTATGATTATGATTACATTAAAAAAAACATAAATAAATACACTAAGAGCTAACTAATATACATTTATCATTTTTTACAAAGGCCAAAATTTCTTGGTCGAAATACAAAACTAAAAAAAAAAAAATGAAAGCAAAAGCAAAGGATGCAGAAAAAAAAAAAAAGGAAAAACTAAAGTTCAATTAATGAAGAAAAGGGTAGTGGAGAAAAGAAGAAACGAAAAAAAGAAAGGCGTCATCATTTTACTTCAGCCGTCAAAACACATCTCGGCGGCCGCGCACGTCAGCAAAACCAACCCAACCCAGCCCTAACCGAAACGCCGTCGTTTCAGGCTAATCCGAATTCCTGTCCCAGTCGCACTCGCCGTCGGAATTCTCCGGGTCGGGCAGCTTGTTCAAGTCGACCCGGTTCACGAACCCGCCGCACGGCTTCATCTCGGCGTCTCCGCCGCCGTCTAGCCGATGGTGATGGTGATGGTGATGATGGCGGTGGTGTTGGTGGTGGTGGCGCAGAGCCGTCTCGAGCGCGTCGACTCTGGCGCCGACCTCCGTCGCCTTCTTCCGAATCGAAGCCGCCGACATATCGCCGCATCCGCAGCCGCCGCCGCCGTTCTCGCCGACCAAAAGCTCCGGGAAATTGAGCCGCGCCGACGGGCCCCTTAGGTAGAAAACAGCGGTGTCGTAGGCTCGAGCTGCCGCGACGGGAGTCGAGTAGGAGCCGAGCCAAATTCTTGACCGCTTATTCGGCTCCCGAATCTCGGCAACCCATTTCCCCCACTTCCTCATCCTTATCCCCTTGTACTGCTTCTCGCTCTCTCCGCCTCTCTGCCTCGCCGCCGTCTCTCTCGCCGCTCCTTCTTCCTCCATATCTCTCTGTTTCTCGTTTTTTTTTGGGATTCTGAAACCGACCCAGATGGTTTTTGGAGTTAAGAAATCGTGGGTAAGGAGTGAATTTTCATGGAAGTGCAAAATCGAAGGCTTTTTGTTTCTGGTTTTTTGAGGGAAAAACAGAGGAGAGAAAAAAGAGAGAAGAACAGAAGAGACGGCCTCCTCTCATGCTACTTGGCCACTATGCTTGTCATCTGGGTAAGCTTCCACGTTGATAAATTTCTTTCAACTTAAAATAAATAAATACATACACAAATAAATAATCAGAAAATCCAAATTCACCGACACAAAATATATTTCACCGATTTTTTTTTTTTTTTGTATCTTTCTTTTTTTGCCCCTTTCCTTTCCTTACCTTATTCGTAATGGTTATTATTGAAGAGCCCGTCCGAGGAACACAGGTTGTAAAACATTAGATGCTCCTTATTATAATTATTATTATTTTTTACTCTTTGCAAACTATGAATATAAATCCAAATAAATATTATTATTTTATGTTTTACATAAATCCAAATAAATATATTTTGCGGAATAATAATAAAAGGGGCGCTGGTTGGGTTGGGTGGTGTCTTATGTGGGCAGGTAAGGTGGAATTCAAAGGTTGAGAAAAAAGAAATGTGAATTTTCACGGTAAGCAAAATATAAGTTTTATTTTATTTTAAATTTTTATCTTTATTTTTTGGAATTTTTGTTTTTTTCGGTTTTTAATTTCTAAGAGGTGGCAAAGGGTAGGTCGGTGGTCGGTGGATAGATACCGTTAGGAATTGACTTTCCCTCTACGCAATAACGATTTGAGTGGATGGGCATTTTTGTCCTTCTGGTTCAATGTGATGTTGTGACCAATTAATGGAATTTGCATTTCTAATGGACCACTAAATAAAAGATGGTGAAAGCTGTTTAAATTTGTTTATTATTTCAGGGGGGCGGCTTAAAATAATTAATGTATCAACGTCAAACATAAGAATCATTTCTTTAAAAAAAAATAAATAAATAAACATAATATCGGTTTATGTTTTTTTTTCTTTTTCAGATATTTTTCTGATACAACCTCTTTAATAGTAGATGCAATGTTTGATGTTGGACTTGATCAAAATAATATTAGAATATATAATTTTTTATATAAAGCTAACGCTAAAAATTATACTTTTTGGGTAATTATTTTTTCAGCACTTATCAAAAGAATTTCTTCCTTTTTTTAGTTCTTTATTTTTATCTTTGCATCCTTTTCTTTTTCTTTTTTTTTTCCTGCTTTGAGTTTTACCATCGACAGTGTGATTGGAAAGGGTTTGTAGACGTTTAATTTATGAATTTAGAATCATGATTCATAATTATTTTTAATTTACGTGTATTTTTTATGAGAAAAAATACTGTAATAAATTATGAACTATAATTTAAATCATAACACGAATCCATTAACTAAATGCACCAAGATTGGTTCTGTTCGGGTCGACTAAAACCAAGCTCCCGTAAAAGTCATGTCAATAATAGGACAAAACGTGAATTTCTTGAAAGATTGGGAACTGAAAATTTGAAAGAATCTTTGCGGTTTTTAGGTAAAAAAAAGATAGTATGGTGAAAATGAACACATATTTTTCTCCTTTTTTGATTCTGTTTTTTTTTTTTTCTTCTTTTGATCAGAAATAGGATTATATGTCACCCATGCAATCCGCACCCCTAATTTAGGTTACTTTACTCTTTTACACTTCAAAGTTTACACGTAAAAGCCACCCTCTTTTTTAAAAAAAATTTATTAAATATTTAGTCAATTTCAATATTTGTCCCGTATTGTTGGTTAAAGAGTGGAGATAATGATTTATAAATGTTTAATTAATACGCCACATTAATAAGCAAAGCGCTCAAAATCTCATTTATAGTTAAACTTCACTTATATCCTATCATTTACGAAAAGAAAACAACAAAGAAATTAGAAATTTTTGGAAAACTTAATTAAAGAAGCACATTAAAAAATGAAAATAAATTACATAGATTAAACTCACGTGGCTCCACAATTCTCTACGTATTGCAGGATCATATAAATGAGTCTTGTTGTAGCAGAAACTGCAAACCCGACAGACAAACATAGCACTCAAAAATTATATTTATATGTATAAAGTGGTGAACGTACATCATCTACTATGTGTGGTGTGGTTCTAACATATTGCACGTCCTCTCATAACGCACACAATTATACGCAGACAAGAGAACTGCATGATTGAGCCTTTTTCAATTATTATTTTTTTCTAGAAAAAAAAAATAAAGAAGCCGACATCGTGATAAACTATTGATCATGAATTTTGTTATAGTTTTTTGTCCATTGGATTGAATATTACTTTCAATATAAATTAATCATTGATTGAAAGCTTATCGGCACAAAATTGCTCCACTTTAATTTCTTTGCCGAGCAAAAGGACGGGGGCTCTGCCAATCATATCATCCCCTTTAGTTTCTTGTTCTCTTATGGAATTTTCAATGAAAGAGGCTTTCTATCTCGTGGACCTGATAGAGAACAAGTATTATACATATAAACACACACATATAATAACATATAGAGAGTTTTTTTAGGTCGTCCCATAACATATAAAAGTAAGAAGTAGGAGAAGTGTAATATGATATTTAATCAACATACCACATATTAAAAAAAAAGTAATAATAATAGTCTGAGATATAGCTTAACTTTTTTCGTGTTATATTTTCCAACATCGGTGTTATGTTAAATATATGTCTTGTTAGTTGTGTATGCTCGGACGGGAGAGGACCATTTATATGTAAGTGCAAGTATTAGATTATATTACACTATTATATATGAGTAGTAGTTAATTATTACAACCACATATATATGTTTTCTTTTTAGAGTAATATATATATATATATATATATATAATTGTGAAAGTGAGAATTCACATTGCAAAGCCATAAAGAGTAAAGTAAGAAACAAAAAAAAAAAAAAAAAAAAAAAAAAAAGGCTGCCATATAGGTAAGCAAACCAAGCATGTGGCTGGTGATCAGAGCGAGACTTTGCATGTTATAAAGACGTTGAAGTTTCTAGTTCATTGGTGGTTAAACACCGTTCACAAACATGCAATATTTAAAAGAGTACTTTTTTAAAAAAATGTGGGTTTCTTGTTAGTACGTTTGTGCATGTAAAGGGAAACGAAAATGTTAAAAACAGCTTGACAGAAGTCAATGAATTCCAAGTGAAGCAGAAGACTATTCGTGGTTATGTGCATGTATATATGTACCTAAAAGAAAGTCGTAAAAAAGAGCACCAAAGCTAGCTCCTTTTAAAACGGGGTCCGCCAAGCCAACACAAGTAGCCAATCTTGACTAATTCTCAGTCACCATAATTAAAGAGAGTGAATATGTATATACCTACCCACACTACTATTAATTAGCACCACATTATCATTTGGCTAAGCTTATATTACAAAGACTCATGAGAGCAAATTATATTTGTTACACCAAAATTGTTAGTTTATCAATCCATCCCAAAAGCTTAAGCTATTAAGAGGTGGGCCAACAATAGTTTTATACTTTAACACTCCCCCTCACATGTGGGCTGGACAATGGACAATCCTGTGGGTAAATTAATTAGAAAGCCCAACACGTGAATATTTAAGCCCGATATATATTAAAAACCCAACACATGATGACAATTTTAAATTGGGATAAAGAGTGTAATTAGTAATTACAGGGGTTTGATGACAAAGGTGAAAAATGCACTTTTCTTAGTGTTAGTGAGCAGTCAAAAGCATACAAATTGTACAATCCTGGTACCAAGAAAATTGTCATTAGTCGCGACGTGTTTGTTGATGAAGAAAAGTTCTGGATTTGGGATGAAAACAATGCCAAACAACAGATACAAGTTAATTTTGATAGAGAAAATGAAGATAGACGGCAGCATCCCATAGAGAATGAGCAACAACCACCAGTCACTCAAAACATTCCAGCAATTGATGCAGACGATGAGCAGCGAATTCAACGAGTTAGAAGAAGACCTGCATGGTTGGAAGATTATGAGGTAACTGGGGTTGATCAGTTCGAGGACCCACTTACACATTTTGCTATATTTTTAGATTGTGATCCTGTTTTTCTTTTTTGTTCCCGTTGTATCTTGATAGCATTACTCAATCATGCTTTTCTGCAAGGGTGAAGTGGTATCAGAGCCGATAGTTCGTATGGATTTAGCGATCACACTCGGTTACAGTTTCCACGTTACCTCCCGTGGAGAGTTGGTGTTCCCGCAGGTGCGCGGATGGTAGAGCATTTGGTGGACTCGTATGGTTATTTCCCATGCTTGAGTTGGCTCCCGTTTGGAGTGTGATGCTTAGATGTGCCGGCTACTTGAAACTTTAATTCAAGGGGGAGCTCGGTGAACACTCACATGAGAGAGAGATTGTTGAGAAAAGCGTGTGTGTTCTCCTACATGGAAAGTGGATGAGAATGTGAAGTGATTTATATACATGAAATGACCTAAGACCAAATAGGTTAACCTTTTAGGTTAAGTTGGACTCCTGAAGTGTGTTGGGCCAGTTTCACATGTAGTGTCTCCTCAACAAAAACTTGATCATATCTCCTCGTGCTCTTAAACTCTTAGGGCCCGTTTAGTTCGTTGATTCGAATTTTTAATTCGAGTTGAAATATGATTTTATGTGAAAATTTTATACTGTAGTAAAAAAGTTAAATATGACTAATTCTGAAAATTTTTTACTATAATAAAATTCGAATCGATAAAATAAACGAGACTTTAATCACGTGTTTTTCACTTTTTTCACTAGTCAAAAGCGGAGACAGTTGATTCCTTACACCCCCGTTTAACGTTTAAAGAAGGAATCATCTGTTACCACCGAAATAAAGATCATGTGTTTTTCACTCAATCAGAATAAGCAGAAGTACTTCCATAATTCACGTTACTTTTTATTCCCTTCTGAGACTTTCTTGCTTTCTTTCTTTTTTTTTTTCTTTAATGTCATGACCGTATATATATTGCTTTTTTTTTTTTTCCCTCAGTTGTCAATGCAAGTGCAAGTGTGAACTGGACGGCAGAAAACAATATGCAGTTGTGAGTTGTGTTGTGACCGTTCCCTTGTAGCCAGAGGAGACAAAGGATCGACCAATGAATTAGGCTTAGGAAAATCCTCCCAACCCTATGCCATGATGTAACATGCGACGACAAACGTACGTGACAAAATCTGAGGTGGTAAATAGGGCCAGACTCCTATTTATAGGACATCAATAGGCACGTTGACTTTTTTTTTTTTCTTGTGTACAAATTCGGAATTCCCAAAGGACGGAAATTATCAATGATGCACATGATCATGATGAGTGCACATCACCAACTGATATTGGTCTGTGATTATGTGATCCACAGGAAACGAGTCATATGTGTGTAAAATAAGGACATCTCTATCTCTCTCTCATATGTAATCGTTTTAGGAATACTAAAAATTTTGAGAGTGAGTGAGTGAGATGTGGGTAATTCTGCCGTCCAATAATTTACTGAACTGAAAGTCCAAAATTTAGTTGGAGTCATGGGAAAGTCAATAGCTTGAGTTTATCATTCACAAATCTAATGTTTTGCATGTTATCTAATTAAGGTTTCGTTTCGTTTCAATTTTACCGATTCGAGTTTTATTATAGTAAAAAATTCTCAGAAACAGTCACATCTAACTTTTTTATTATAATAAAAATCTTTTACATAAAATCACATCTTAATTCAAATTAAAAAACTCAAATCAGCGAATTAAACGAACCATAAATTTAAGCATACTTGGGTCTAACATCCAAAACTTCATGAATTGAACACCTCATATAAAAGTTTTATGGAAGAGGTTTTCCTTTATATGAAGTCATTGGGTTCCCACAGGAAGTCCAGAGAGCAGTTGAGTTTCCAATCCATCACTTGAGCAATCACTATGTAAACTGAATTTTATTAAGGGTTATTAGCACAAATAATTATCAATCTCTTTAATAAGTGACAATTTAATTCTTAATCTCTTTAAATATATACAATTTGATCCTTTTCGTTAACGTTGTTAAATTCTTCAAAACGTGTCACGTGACCTTTTTCTGATAAAATGACTTAAATATCCCTATTAGAAAGACGACTTCTTTTTTCCCTAAATTTCATCTCCAAATCCAACAATGTTTGAACCCTAAATCTCCCTAACCTCCGTCAGACTCCCGTCGCCGATGATGGAAGACGACGACGACAACAACAACAAAAGCAACAACAGCCATCAAGTAATTTCTTCGATACCAGAAGCTGTCTTTCTCAATATTCTACAATACAACCTTCAAAGCAAAGAACAAACACAAATAAGACTAGCATCATTCATATTTCATCAACCACAACAACAAAACGCCTCTGTCTCTCTCTCTAAAACTTCCCCCAAAACCTCAGCTTCCACAGATGGTCTCCAACGTCCCGCGCATCACTTGAGATCTAAACAGTGCAACCAAATTTAACTCAACCCACCACCCAAAAAAAATTAAAAGACGTTTCAATCTCCAACCTCGTTTGCCCAATAATCAAACACCAAAGTTAAATTAACCACCGCCATTTCCGACAACCCCACAAAGCAAAAAAAAAAAAAAAAAAAGTTCTGAGAGAGGAAAAAAGAAAGAAGGAAAGAAAGCAAAATATATTGCGAAAGGTCACAATCACATTGACCTACATTTGCAACAAATTCTACGATAAAGAGTGCTTTCTCAAACATAGACGCCCACATTGAGAATCCCAAATATCTCTCTTTAGCAGAAAATAAAATTCATCTTTTTTTTTTTTGCCGATATACATTTCAGAATCCAAAACTTTTTTTTTTCTTTTTTTTTTTGGTTTTTGGAGAATGGTCGTTGAAGCAGAGAAATCTGGGTCTGATGGGAAGGCTTGAAGTCTTTGCAAAATGCCGTTTACAAAGAAAGAATACTTAATTAATAGGGCTTTTTACCGATATACCCCGGATTAGAAAGTCATGTGAGGGCACGTTTAAATTTCTATGAAAAATTTAACAAATGTTAACGAAACGATCTGATTGTGCCTGTTTAAAAAGGTTAGAAGTCGTTTTTGTGAAAAAAAAAAAAAAAAATAGAGAATAAATTGTCACTTATTAAAAAGATTAATAACTATTTGTACCAATAACCTTTTATTAATTTGAGGGCACTGGTCATAGCAATTACATGTGCTTCGTAATATTTGCAACCATAAAATCGTACCATATTAGACTGCATGTTCTCCACTCTCCAGTAAAAGTAATAGTTTAATAATTTTGTTAGTATCAAATTTAGCCCCGGAAAAAACATGGGTTACCATACAATTCTAAATTAGCCCTTGAGTTTATTAGAAGTTGTAATGAGTACATCTGTCAATAAAACATTAATTTTTTAAGGGTTCTAAACATGTGTGGGTTATGTGACTTGTTACTAAAAGATAATATAGGAGGACGATGTATTGTGAGCTAAAAGGATGATACCGTATTGAAGCGACGAAGCATTTACAAATTTAAAAAAAAAAATTAAAAATTAATGTCATCAAGCATTTGCAATTTTTATTCCAATTTATTGTATTTCCCCCTATGAAACATGTCATGCTACTTAAACACGTTTATAATGTAAAAAAATTTACATTTTGTTCATGGAAGTATGAAGTTGCAACTTCTGACCGTTGTATAAAAATTTGTGTCATAATTTAAATTATAATTCATGACTCATTACAGTATTTTCTCTAAAAAAAAAAAAAACACATAAACTGAAAATGATTCCGAATCATGATTTAAAAACGTTCTCTTAATCTCTATTCTTTAAGGGGCCTAATTACAAATTAGTGTTTGTACACTCTCGCCTTGCACAAGATCTTTTACTTTTACATGAGGTGCCTATACAATAGTAGAGTGTTTGTACCAATTCAAGATTTTCTATTGTACTATATATTTTAGTTTAATAAGAAAAAACTTCATTTAAAAATAATAATAATTAGCAGAAGAAAACTAGGGGATAAATGAAAAGGAAAATTTACAAATTGAAGGTTGTCAATAGCACTAAATGGAAACCGGCACTTTCCAATTTATAAGGAAAAAAAATTAATTATAATGACAGCTAACACTGGTATCCACTAAACTCTATATTGGTACAAGGTACTGGAAAATACAGCAGACCCAACAAAAGCAAGATTTGGGAGGTTTTCTGCATGAGAACAATTTTTCAACACAGTTGTTCTCCTTGCTCCTTTCCATTTACTTTGCCTTCTTACGCATTCCCATCCTTGATTTTGCAAACCTAAAGTTACTGTTAAGCAAAACCTTCAAAAGAAGCACAACTAGCACAAAAAAAAAATTATCAAAAAAAAATAAAAAAATAGTTTAGTTGCTAAAGGATACTCTATTCGCATGCCTTCGCCGGTGGATGAGAATAGAACTGTCCCTTGCAAGTGATTTCGAGCTCCAGTTGAACAGGCAGTATCCTGCATGGATTTGGCAGTTCATATTCGCTTAAAGCGGGATCGTGTTATCGAAAAAAGGCAAACATCGAGTGGAATTTGGATTTTGCTTAAATATAACTAGAGAACCATAAAAACAGACCAAGCACCTGAAAATCAACAAATGCAACTGGAGACCCATATGTTCCTTGCATCTTCAATTTTATGAACCCAGGGCATCTATTAGGAACCAATAAAAATAAAATCATATTCTGAGAGTTCAGATTAAATATATAAAAGGCGGACCCCAGTGTTAAAGAGGCTCCCGTACTATGACAGGCTCGGGGGAAAGCTCAATCCCATATGTACGCGGCCTTACCTCCCGGAGGAGAGACCGTTTCCGGGATTCGAACCTTGGACCCCGGGTGCAAACGCAAGCGCTCCCACCACGGTGCCAAGGCCCACCTTCAGATTAAATATATGGCAAAAAAAAAAAAAAAAAAGAAGGTACTAACGTGTTAAAGAGGCTCCCGTACTATGACAGGCTCGGGGGAAAGCTCAATCCCATATGTACGCGGCCTTACCTCCCGGAGGAGAGACCGTTTCCGGGATTCGAACCTTGGACCCCGGGTGCAAACGCAAGCGCTCCCACCACGGTGCCAAGGCCCACCTTCAGATTAAATATATGGCAAAAAAAAAAAAAAAAAAGAAGGTACTAACCTTGAAAACACTTGAATTAGCTCCTGCTCTGTACAAGCAGGACCTAAGTTAGCCACAAAAAGAGTTGGGCATGGGGTATTATTTTGCGGAAGATGCGGCGCTGAAGAATTATGCTGTCAGTGAAGGAGAAAATAGTTATTAATTACCTAATCAGGGAGCAAAAATACAACTTAAGAGAGCAATTCTAGATTAGGAAACTAAAGATATAAAATCAACGATGACATTAAGGGCAACCAAAAACCTAAATAGTTGGTTATGCACCAAAAAAAAAAAAAGAAAAGAAGAAGAAGAGGTGGAATTTTTACTTGCAAAATTGAAAACAAAGATTAATATTTTATAAAGGAACATCAGTTTTGATGTAATGGAAGAGAAAAGGGATAAAAGATCTACCAAATGTAGAGCCGTGGTCTCATTAACTGCTCTACTCTCCAAATTCCCCTGACTGAATAGCAAACCAAATAGAAGAAAAAGGAAAGAATTAATAGATGTGGTTCCAAGAGATATAAAGTATGTAACTTACAAGACCATTATAAGTTATAGTTTACGCCAACTTCAGGGAAAAGGGCATTCAGTAACTTTACTAGGCCCGGGACCTTTCTGCAAGAAGTTAAGTAATACCATATGTGCAAACTATTGAGCTAGAAATATAACTTTCACATGGTAAAATTGTGCTTAAGTAGTGCAGATGACCTTGGTGCAGATGGATAACCAATGTTGTAAGCAGAATTACCCATTCCAGGCATATGCGTGCTGCCAACACCTGCTAGTGTCCAAGCGTGCAAAACATGTGCAATGTGAGCTTTAAGAAGAACGTGTCCTCAAGTGACTAACAGAGTTTAACTCTAAGCGAAAATCAGGTATCTCGTTTTTACATGATAACGTCAAGCAAATCATATTAACTGAGATAGTTTAAAGAGAGTGGCAAGGAAATCAAAACCTTCCCACCACACCAGGGATGGTAAACTGAAAAAAAAAAAAAAATGGTGCAAGTAAAGTGCTCCTCCAAAATATACTCTGCACTTACCAGAATCATTAGGCCCTCTAGAAAATGGAGACCTTTTAGATCTCTTATCCAATCCAAATCTTCCATCATCTATGTAAAATGATAGGCAAAGGTTCACATTCAGCTCCAAACAAGTAAAACTACAGGGTTTACTAACACTTCAATAAAATATCCACAAAATCAAACAAGTTATAGACCTGATCTTTGGCGCTTTGATCTAGAATTTGCTTTCGCTAGATCAATATATAGTGTGGACCCTTTCTCAAGATCAAACACCATCCCCTGCAGAGAACATTCAGAATCAAGGGTCCTCGTCATTGCTACAATACCTAACATTCTTAGACCATCTCCAATGCAAATGCTAATGCCGATTGTATATTTAACATCAAAAAGTATAATATGGTATGTTATTTTAATTTTTGCTCCAATGCAAATGCTATTTGAAATGCTAAATCTACTTTTTTTCCATAATCATTAAGCTTTGAAAGTTGTAAAAGCGAACTTTTATTTTTAAAACAATTAGAAAATACAAAAGTTGCAATGATTAAGGTAAACAACTCAATCAATAGCAATTAAATGCCAAATTTCCCATATGCTATACTTGATGGGAAATTTGCCAAGTATAGCATATGAGAAATTTGGCACAACAAATAGCATTGCATTGGAGAGTATTTTTTACACTCAAATGCTAAATTTGCAATTGACACATCAATTATAGTATTACATTGGAGATGCACTTAACTGCTTTACAATGCTAATTCTTTAGCTACAGAGTTCTTTCACAAGTTCATCAACCTCATCAACAAGGAGTAACACATACAATCAGAGACCAGTCCAAGTAAATACCAACCTATATCGGTCGAGATCTAATAAAATTAGTCACCAAGTAAATGGGAGCTTCACAAGAGAAACTAATGTACTTGAGCAGTATCCGTTTTTAACTTATGTCGGACTCAACTGCCAAGTCTTTACGTTTAGTAATCAAAAGGGGAAAAACTGGAAGCACAGAGATTTTTGTGCAAGTTGGCTAGAACAATGAGGACATTATTATCACTCTATTAGTTTTTGGGGAGGCCAATTCTGATACCGTCCAATTACAGACAACGAATAATTACTCAATATACCATCAAAGCCACATCCTAGGTATTTCCCACAAGTCAAATGTGCTTATTGAATTGAATGATAAAAAAACTAAAGCACCCACATATAAGCTCCACAAATTGTATATTGAAAACAATATTTCATTCAGAACACTCATGGACCCAACAACGGAGAAGATGCCTTACATTCAGCGCGTGCATTGCCGCAATTGCATATTGCTGATCCAAAAACACAGCGAATGCGAATGGCTGCCACAAGAACACCGCATATCAAATTCAATACACAATTATCAACGAAATTACATGTAAAATTCAAGCCAACAATGAAAATTCAAAATAAAAAATTCAATTTATCGAAAATATTCCCGAGAAAATACTTCAATTGCTGAATGAAATAAAAAATTAACAATGTTTAGAGAAGTTCATACCTGCGATGCTTGGGTAGGGCTCCGGAGATGCGAGGATTCGTAGCCGGGGAACTCACGGAAAAGATTGTAGATTTCGCGGGGCTTTACGTCCTCGGGAAGCCCCGCGACGAAGAGCGTTCGGACCTCGTCGTGCGAGCACGGAGCGACGAGCGACGGCGTGTAGGCGCCGTAAGGAGGTTGCTGCGGGTGAGGGGCGTACGGCTGGGCCAGTTGGTGCGCTGCGGGTGGCGCCGCCGCGGCGGGAGGCGGAGGCGGCGGTTGGTAGTAAGGGTAGTGAGGCACCGCCGGCAGAGGCGGAGGCGGTGGGTAGTACGCGGCCATGTCGTCCATCGGAGAGGAATTGGGGGAAGATATCAGAGCCCTATAGTTTGGTCACTCTCTCTCTCACTCGGTTTCGGCCTTCGTGGCTTTTCTACACAAGAGCTATGGCTATGGCCATTGCCTATGGGAACGCTGCAGGCTCCACGAGGAGCTGAAGGATTTGGCCAAGAGAGTTTAATGGCCGGAGGGAAGGGAGACAAATACCTTAAAATAGTACGGTGAGGATTTTTAATTAATAACTTTTTAGTTAAATAATTATATTAATAAAAAAATTATTAATTAATAATAAAAGGTATAAATTCATAATAACTTTTTAGTTAAATAATTAAATTAATAAAAAATTATTAATTAATAATAAAATATATAAATTCAGAAACTTTTAAGGTAAATTTTATAATTTTTTCTAATCTTCTTTTTTTATATTGTTTGCCCCGTTTAATGTGATTCTAATTTTGAATTTAAATTTTGTGAGAGAACTCATTGATGAGAATTTTTTTATTCAAAATTTTTGTAAGAAAAAAATATTATAACAGATCAGAATTATAGTTTCAAACACATGAAACAAATGAATCCTAAGATTTTTCAAATCTTGATCCATGTACTTTCAAAAATAATCTTGATAAATATCATTTGAAAGTGCATGAGTCAAGATTTTTATTTTTTATTCTTGATTCATAACCTTTTTAGTAAAATAATTACACTAATAAAAAAGTATTTATCAAGAGTAAAGGATAAAAATCCAGACTCATACACTCTCAAAATAAATTCTCTATTTTTTCATATTGTATATATACACAGACTTTATCATATTTTTCTTTTTAATGTTTGTTTTTAAATTTGTATATCGCCCGTGTTTTAATTATTATTCTTATGTTTTTTTTAAATAAATATTTATCGTTGTGATTATAATATGCAAAAATGTACATATGTTTGTATTCGCATTCTAATTATTCTTCTTATATTTTTTTATAATGATATATGTTTGTTTTTACTTATCAACCGGTTTTTGTCTTTGTATATAGATTTAATTATAATCTTGCTATTATCTTAATTATTTTGCTAGTATGTAAAAAAAAATTATGTTCCTAGTATTTAATGACTCTGAGAAGGGGAAGATTTTAAATCGCGCTTTTTCAATACTTACGTATTCGATATTGAACAATAAATGCCATAATTTTAAGTATTTGATTCATTTGTAGAAGGTTAATAGTTCAACATATTGTGGGATAGATGTCTACTGTATTTCTTATATATTATTTTTAAATTGATTTATACAATAAATTCAAACCAACAGTATCATTATCAAGGTCAATAATATTATCATACGTATGCATTAAGTCATATGTAAAGTATTCACAAATTACAGCCATATTTTAATTCCACAAACATAACTAAGCAATATTCTCATTAACCCTTAAGATTGGCCTAAATGATTGAACATTGGGCCCAGTGAATGAGCTCGTTCGTTCTCTTTTGTTTTCTTTGGCAAAATTAAAATAGTGGCTACACATGTCTAGTTCACTTCGCGGATTTGAGTTTTCAATTCGAGCTAAAATGTGACATTTTTTGAGAGCTTTTCACTATAATAAAAAAGTTAGATGTGATATTTTCTGAGAACTTTTTACTGTAGAAATCTAAAACTGAAAACTCGAATCGGTAAAATGAACGAAATCAATAATAATAATTAAAATTTTTGATATTATTAGAATAATAATTATATTATTATATATAAAACATATATATACATATATACATATAACAATAACAATACATATATACATATATATTATTATTATTATGATACATATATATATACACACACATATAACAATACATAAAAAAGCTAAGCTCTTTTTTATCACTTACCTCTTTTTCTTTATTTTTCATTTTTATTTATTTTGAATTTTTTTTAAAAATATATTGTTTCTGACTTTACCCCTATAAAGGTAATTTTTTTGCTTGTATTTTTATTTTATTTTTAGTTGGTTAAAATAATTTTTTTAAAATGTGTCTCTATTTATTTTTTTTGTCAATTATTATTTTTATGCATATTTCTTTTTAAAATAAATTTAAAATTTTTAAATAGTTGTATAAATAAAATTTTCATTATTTAGTAAACAATAATCTATTCGGATATCTCTAACACAACAATACGTGCGGAGCACGTTATAAAACTCAAAACCAATTTCCTTCTCTCTTCCACATGTTGCCCAGTTCATCTTTTTTTCATTCCTTTTTTTTTCTTTTTTTTTTAATCTATTTTCCCTTGCTTCCTTTTTTCTTTTTTCCTTCTCCATCCTTTCCACTATATTGTTTTTTTTTTTTTGCTTTTCTTTTTCCAACATCTTTTCCTTTATATTTTCTTTTTTTTTTTGTTGTTGTACTTCTCATTCTATATATATATTTTTTTCTTTCTCTATTTTTTTTTCATTCTTCTTATTCTTTTTGTTTTTGAAAAAAAAAAAAACCTATAATTTAGTTACTACACAGTACTTATCTGAGATTTTTTTTCCTCACTTTGCTCCTATTCAAAAAGTTTTTTTTTTTAAATGTTCCTTACTTATTCGTTTCTTCTTTTCACTAAATCATTCTTTTTATTCTTTTTGTCTTTGTTAAAAAATCACCTATAGTTTAGCTACTACATTATGCTTCTGAGATACTTTTCTCCTGGCTTTGCTTCTATTAATATAATTTATTTTAAATGTTCCTCACTTATTCTTTTCTTCTTTTTACTAAAATCACTCTACCGCCAAGTGTTTATAATCAAAAGTTTTTTTTTAGGAAAAATATGAAAGGTTAATTTTAAAATAGACTCAAGATGCTTAAATTCATATATGAATAATATACTGCTTAGGTATCTTGTACACGATAATATATATGAATAATAAAGCTAGTAACAAAAAATATGACATTATTTTGAGAATTATTATGTCATTTTTATTTTTTTAACATCTTAAAAATTTTGTTAAATTTGAGCTTAAGGTGTGAAATTTTATCATGTTTTTTATTTATGAGTGGCTCATGATATTTTTTAGGGGAATCAGATAGATTATCATTATAAATATATGAGTCTAGATTTTTATCAAAAATTATTTTTTAAGTAAAAATCTCATACACTCCAAAGATAGTTTAACAATTTCCTCTATTTTTTTTTTATTTGTTTAGATGTATTTCGTTCAATGTCTTCATAAAATGACTTTCAGGCTTCAGACCATCATCAATGGCTCTCTATCCTCCTCATCCATATTCGGTTCCCGTTCCACTCTCCGGCGTCAACGTCGGCACCGACATCCCTTTTCTTCTGTCGATTGCTTTTGATGTCGTAGAAGAATGTTGGGATCTGTGGTATTTTGCTTGCCGATATCCAAATGCGGTGAGGGTTTTGTGGAGGCCCATGTGTCGCCGAGGAGGAGGAACGGTGGAGCGATTCCAAAGTCTTATTAGGAAAGGGCGGAGTCCGACTGATGGGTCTGCCTCCGGTGGTGCCTCACCTTGCCTCATGCCTCCCCCAACACCCACCCTTCATCGTCTTCTTCGGTGTCGACACTGTTGAGCACTGCCTTTGAGCTCCAATGCTATCTTTTTCAAGGCCTTACGCGGATTTGGTAGCCTCGTAATAACAAAATCTTCACCTGGAAAACTGGGTTTTGATTTCAAAGTTTAAAAGACGAGAAAAGTATTGGTTTGTCATGGTTTTGCAGATTATTGTGTCTTTTTATTTTTTTTTATTAATTAAATGATATATAATTAATTATTATTTTTTAATGAAGTAGCATAAATAGTACTTTTTTAAAAATATTTTGAGTGGTATTTCTGATTTTTTCATAACATAATTTATACTCTATACGTTATTTTTTTTCGTCGTCTTTGATGCAGTTGTCCTTTTGCTTTTGGCTTTAGAGACCAGAGTTTAACATGTTTATGCAACAAAAGAAAAGGTTGTTCAGCACAATTGTGGACATATCCTTCATGTTTGCGCAAAAGACGAGTTTTAAGGAAAACACAAATAATGGAAAGGGCATAACAAAATAAAACTGTGATTTCATTTTTAGATGACAAATGAGAGATAACGGGGCAAACAGGGGAAAAAAATTATATAAATAAAAATTTTAAGGAAATATGAGATGTGTCGAGAATTTATTGGACGGATAAAGAGAGAGAAAGAAAAAAGAGGCATGGGATTCAAGTCTTCCTGTAGATAGCCATATCAAAATAAACAAAATGAACGAGCACCTCTATTCATCCCATTAAGATTAATATCAAAATCTTGTTATTTACATAAAGTTGGTTCTATAAATAAGATTCAATTTAAGAGAAATTATTATTTTATAAATAATCTCGATGATAATAAATACCATTTTTCAGAATGTACATACAGCTAGTTGGAAATCAACAACACTGCTTTTTGCCAGAAATCAACAACACTACTTGCATGAGTCCTTTTCTATTAATAATAGCTGTGCATGGACCAAGAGCTATTTGTATACTATGTTTTACGTTGTATCCACAGGAGTCAGGACCACACTTGTCTATTCGCTCCTAAATCCGCCATTTCACTTTTTTTTTTTCTTTTTAAATTTTGTGTACGTAATGATGATTTAAAATTATCTACCACACATTCTGAACAAAACAAACGTTAACAAAACACCACAAGATCAATATACCACTAAGTGATATACTTTCCAAAATCTCTTATCAGTTTCTCTCTTTCAATCATTCATGGCTTCTGAATCATCAGAAACTGACAAACTAAGAGTTTTCTTCCTCCCTCACTTCATAGCCGGCCACATGATCCCCATGGTGGACGCGGCCAGGCTCTTCGCCCGGCACGGAGGCGTAACCGTCATCACAACCGCCGCCAACTCGCCAATCTTCCAAAACTCCATCGACCACGACGTCAGCTCCGGCCACCAGATCAGAATCCACACTCTCCAATTCCCTTCCTCCGAGGTCGGAGGCGAAAACCTAAACGCCGCCACTTTGGCGGAGACCTCGGCCGCGATCGCCGCCGCCATCGAGAAGCTTCAAGAACCAGTCGAGAGGCTTTTCCGCGAAGAGCGGCCCGACTGCATCGTCTCCGACATATTCTATCCGTGACGTGGCAGCGGAGCTCGGGATTCCGAGGATATTCTTCAACGACGGTGGGTACTTTTCCTTCTGCGCGTCCCGGAGCGTCATTGAGAGGAAACCGGGATCTGAGGACGACGTCGTTTTGCTGTCTGGATTGCCGCACAGAATAGAGCTGCTGAGGTCGCAGGTACCGGATTGGACGGACCTCGGCTCTTTATTGGAGGCTTTGGGAGAATCCGAGGGGAAAACTTACGGTGCGATCATGAACAGCTTTGATGAGCTTGAGCCCGCTTACGCGGCACATTTTAAGAAAATCACGACAATGAAGGCTTGGAGTGTGGGGCCAGTTTCTTTGTGGTTGAACTTGAACACGGAGAATGAAAATCTATGTAACAGGGGTAAAATTGTTAATGTAGATCAAGTACATGAGAGAGAGATCTTAAACTGGCTTAACTCCAAAGAACAAAACTCTGTTCTCTACGTTAGTTTAGGAAGTCTAACGAGATTTTCTTCTGCACAACTTAAGGAAATCTCTCATGCACTTGAAAATTCTGGTCATCCATTTATCTGGGTGGTAAGGAAGAGAGAAAAAGATGAATATAGTGAAATATTTCATGAAGTTTTTGAGCAAAGAATGAAAGAGAACAAGAGGGGTTTTCTAGTGCGAGATTGGGCGCCACAGACGCTCATTTTGGGGCACCCGGCGACCGGAGCGATGGTGACCCACTGCGGTTGGAACTCGGTAATGGAATGCGGTGCGGCCGGGGAGGCTGATGGTGACTTGGCCTTTGTTTGCGGAGCAATTCTACAATGTCAATAATTGTTTACTTAAAGTCGAGAATTAATAGTTGCAGATAATTGAAGATAATATGTGTTCCGTTAGTAGGTGCTACAACAAAGAAAGTATTGTATTTTATTTTATTTTATTTTATTTTTTGTTTTCTCTTCCTTTTTTCTGAGAAGCAGGAAAATATTTGTCTCATGATGTTATATTAACGAAGGCAACAGCTCCGCTTCACCGAAGAAGTACAAGTTCTACGTCGTTAAATCATACTCTGTAAGCGAAGACGTGTTCAAAAAATTAGCTGTATCCGTTATTACTGTTTTTTTTTTTTTTTTTTCCCTGGGGCATTAACAAAAACCGCTTTTTTGATGTTATATTAACGAAGGCAACAGCTCCGCTTCACCGAAGAAGTACAAGTTCTACGTCGTTAAATCATACTCTGTAAGCGAAGACGTGTTCAAAAAATTAGCTGTATCCGTTATTACTGTTTTTTTTTTTTTTTTTCCCCTGCGTCATGAACAAAGACGCCTTTTGAATTTCACCATATCATATTATCATATGTAATTGACTTTTCAAGTTCTAAAATTTCTCGAGTAATAAATTTCTAAATTAAGTCCAATATAGCTTGAAACTCTTGATTTGAAGCTCTTTCCAGCAATCATCTTGTTATTGATAATTTTTTCATCTGGTAAGAAACTTGCAATATTAGATTAAACTATAATAATTAGCAAAATGTATTTTTAGATCATTCTAATTAATTTTATAAATGTGTACCTTGTAGCTTCGTATTATGCACATTTATAACGTATATACAGAGTATTTATCATCTACCAAGTGAAGTTTCTAAAAGTATCTTTTGAAATTTCCAGTTTTAAGTTAACTTTAATTATACATTATCTTGGTCAAAATTTGCATTTTGCGTAACAGATATTAAGAGACGACATATATATGTCCGATAAATCAAAAGATAAATCATATTCACTAGTATACGATAACAAAATACAACAATAACGTCACACAACAACAAATGAAAAACATATAAGAAAACACCCTCAAACAATGAGGATAAAACACAACAAATAATAATGTAAATGTGTATTCAACCAATAATAATGTAAATGTGTATTCATAGATGGTAGCAAGCCAGCTAAAGCGATGGTATCTCAAAGGGGTTGAATTAATTAGATGGTGGAGGAGAGAGGAAAGGAATAGTTGGAATGGTGGGAATTGAAGGCATTGTTGTTGGGATAGCAGTGGGCAAAGGAGTGGCTAATGGAGGAAGTGTTACCTTTGGGCTTGGCAGGGTTGGGATTTGAGAACTTGGTAATGGAGCCAAGTTGGGCTTCGGCAGACTTGGGTTTGTGGGAAGTGTGGGCAGAGGATTGGATGACAATGGAGGAATTGTGAGCTTTGGCAAAGTTGGGGCGGTTGGAATAGGAGGCAATTGAGTGGTAGGCAAAGGCGGTAAACCATTTGGTTTAGGCAATGTTGGAATTGAGGGCATTGGAGGATTAGGTAGTGATGGAATTTTGGGCAATGCCAATGCCGGAGGCGGAGCCGCCGGTGTCTCCAAAAGGTGGCGAGCTGCTAAGACTCCATTGCTCGAGAGCGATGCCAAGGTGATGATCATTGATAGAATGAAGAAACACTTGGGAGAGGCCATGGTTTGATGACAAGATTTTATGTTGTGTATGGGAAAATATTTATGAGAGTTTGAATCTATTGTGGGAAGGGCAGAATGTCTTATTGGGTTATTTATAGAAAGAAACTGAAGAAGGATTGATCTTAGGCTTTCGGTAACATCTACATGAGTTCGATGGGTTGTGGTTGCAACTTGCAAGAATAGTGGGAAAAAGTTTAATTAGTTCAGCTTCCTTTGACTGTTTGTAAGTTCAAATTCTCACTAGCTAAAGCAATTGGACAATAACTCAGAAATTGTTTGTCTGTCAATGGGTTATTGAACTAATTACCAAGACCTCAGGAAAAAAAAAATATGGTTGGACCTAATTAAAGTATTTGCTAGAGACTTGGGTATTGAATTTAGATTTTTGATACATGACTTGCCTATATCAACCGACATTTGTCATTTTTCTACCATATATATGTTGCCTTAAAAGCATATTAGGTACACAAACAATATGTATTACGTACATACATATGAGAGTACTGCATAAAATTTCCTACCAAAAGAAGAAAAAAAAAGGAAAGTACCGCATAACATCTAGTGAACATAACTTTCATCAGAATTTTTCAAGTTTAAATATGCGAGTGATAAAATGTATTGCAAATGAAAGGGATGATAAATACAACAAGTCATTCAGTTAACTCATTGAATATTCTCCTCTGAAAGTACTGGAAAGTTGAAAGCGAGATAAATTATGTGATGAAGCATGATGGAAATTAAGCAAGCTACCATGCATTGAAAGATGGGGTACAAAGCCTGCTTAAATTTCATCATGCTTCGTTGCATTAGTTTCTTCTGACCCGTTTAGTTTATAGATTTGATACAAAATTTTGAACATAAATTTAAGGTATGTTTGTTTCACAACTCAAATTAAGAACTTGAGTTGTGTATGTAAGAGAAAAATATTGTAATAAAAAAGTTGAATTTAAATTTTTATAAGAGAAAATACTATTGCCTCGTTCACTTCGTGGATTCGAGTTTTTAATTCGAGCTGAGATGCGATATTTTCTGAAAGCATGTAACTGTAACAGAAACAATTACATGTGGTATTTTTTGAGAGCTTTTAACTGTAGAAACATAAAATTGAAAACTCAAATCAGTAAGATGAATGAGGCCTAAATCAATAGTATTTGAGTTGTAACTTGAGTTGTGCAAAGAACAAGAAAGTTGTTCGTTTAGTTCAAGTTGAGAACTTGAGTTAAAAAGTGAATTTATGTGAGAGATATTGTAACAGAAAAAGTTGAATTTAAATTTTTATGATAGAAAATACTGTAATAAAAACATGAATTATGATTCAAAATAGTAAAAATGAACTATGTCTAAGGTTTTAAATTTTTGTAATAGAAAATTCTGTGTGATTGGTTCAAATTTATAAACAAACGAGCCACTCAAATATCCAGGACACGAATTATTAATCTTGCTTTCGCAACACTTGTCCACTGACAAGGAGCAACTCCTAATAAACATAGATTATTAAATAGTACTAACTAGGGCTGTAAGAAATTACCCCGAACCCGACGAACCCGGCCGAGCCGAGCCGATCCTATCCGAAAATTACGGGTTTCTAATTTTTTATTTAATTTTCAGTTTGAATTATACCTAACCCGCACTGCGCGGGTAGGGGCGCGGGGTGGGGTTACATGAACCCGAGGTAACCCTACCCGGCCGAACATGTTCAAAGTAGGTAAAATAATGTTCAAAACTTCAAATTCTTACTTTCATAAGTTTATGGACTTTATGCTTTTAAACTGTTAACTTATTTATGTTTTGGATTCACGATTTGTGTAAAAACTGCTTGTATGCCATAGTTGTTGAATTAGGACATTCTTTATTTATATTAGAAGTGTTTGATTTCAAAGTGAGTGTTTTAATTATTCGCCTTGCATTTAGACCCCCTATTGAAGGAAAAACATGTTCTGTTTGATAATGATTTCTTATGTAACAAGCACAGATTAATTGACTAAAAAAAGATCATGTGGTCCTTGAGATCACTCTTGCTTTATGCATATTGTGATATGAGTTATTAGTCTTTATATTTTATTATGCCGCAATTTTGTTGTGTAATTATTTACTACAATAGTATTTGCATATATCATTTATTGCTCATTTACTACAATAGTATTTTATCATTTATTTGCATATAAGAGCCTCTTAGAGTAAAATTGATGAAGTCATAGATTAAAATTGGTTTTCACCAACCCGAGTAACCCGACCCTACCCGAGGTCACCCGAAAGGTTGCGGGTTTGTAGACTTAAGAGAGTGTCGCGGCCTAAAATTTTCTCAATCCGCACTAGTCAGGTAGGCTCAATTTTTCAGCTCAATCCTACCCTACCCGGCCGATTTACACCCCTAGTACTAACCAACAAATTCAACAGCCAGAAATGATAGGAAGATATGTGGTACTACAGAAAGGAAAGATTCTTTCCTTGTATTAGCAAAGAGAAGTAATAATGCACTTAAAAGATTAACTTCTAAACCGCTAAAGCAAATTCTGATAATAGTTCCAAGACCTTTGAAAAAATCCTTTATCATTCTTCTTCCAAACAAGCCAAACGAACGAGTGACCACAAGCCTCAAGACCGTAAGCTAGTTCAACGAGTTAAGGATTTTGGAAACCTGGTCAAACTCCCAAACCCAACGTACGGAGCCGAGTTTTCCTCTTACAAACTCAGCCACGACTAAAGAAAAGAATAAAACGTGTGCTAAATTATAAAAATTATTATTGATTCACCACATAATAATTTAAAGTTTTGTGATGAACTGATAAAAAACATAGTATCAAGCTAGTTTTATAGTTACACTCTCTAAATTATCATCACGTGTTAGCTCATGCGTGAGAAAAAATGTAGAAAAATGTTGAAATATAAAATTTCATGTCCCAATAGTTTAAACTTTTGGGAATGCAATGATATAAAATAAAAATTAACAAAATGGATCGGGCAATGGATTTTTGGAATATGACAGTGTTGTTGATGGCATCGACACTGTGGTCAGCAAATAGTATACGGCAGTGTCGGCCATGGGGATCATGTGGCCGGCTGAACCACAGAAGGGAATGACGAAGACTTTGAGCTCTTCAGTTTCCAGTAAATGAAAAGTGAGTATTTGAATTAGCCAAATATGTCCTCTGGTTTTAGTCCAAGACATTCTTAAAATATTGTGGGCGTGTTATTGGAAACTTGGAAGCATTTGTTGTTACTTGTTACAGTTATAATACAAAATCTTAGAGGTTGTTCTTTTGTAATAAAACTCAAAAAAAAAATTTGAATTCGAATTACAATTTTATTTAAATTTATATTTTTTTGTAAAACTTGAGTTTAAACTTGAGTTTGAACTCGAGTTCAAGTTTCTCATTCAACTCGAGTTTATAAACTCAAACTCAAGTTAATGAACAATATTTTTTCTATTCTTAAAAATATCATAATTTTTTTGTTTAAATTTTGAATGAGATGATTTTTTTTATGCATTCACAACGAAAAGACGAATAAAATCTCATCCATATATCATATTAAAATTTTTCATCATCATTGAGTTTTTATTAAAATACTATATAAATACAAATTTAAGTTTTGACTCACCCAAACACAAACTCAAAAAGATTTTCAATTCAAATCATAACTCAAATATGCACATCTAAAGTTATAACTCAAACTCAACTCAAAATTATCATCACTCAAATCACCCTAACTCAAAAATACAAAAGAACAACCCCTTAATCTGTTGAGGTCATTTCCTCGAATGGTGTATCCATCATTCATTAGTATATTTTATAGAAATTAGTTATAGATATCCATCGTTGATTAGCATATTTTACAAGCTTTCATTACATTACACTAAGGGAAGGAAAAAGTCTCTGAGCTAGTTAGATTGTATTTGTTGGTTTAATAGGACATTGATTGTCTTTCAGCAAAGCGAAGAAATTAAACAAGAGGTATTATTTAAGATTGATTATTATTTGAGATTACATATTAGCATAATATAAATAAATAAAACAATGTGTTATAGGAGAATAACTGTCATGATACACGATTTATTATTATTATTTTAATGCATTAGACGTCTTTAATAGCACATCCATTTTTTTTTTTCAAGGGAATGGCACATCTGAATATATTGAATGAAAGGTAAATTGATAAATTGAAATAACGAATTTGCGCATTGATTTGGTATGATGCAAGTGTGCAACTAGTAATGCCTAGTCAGGAAGTACTTGATTCATAATTGTATTGAATTGGAACAAAAGCAAATTAAAATAATACAAAAGCTATAAAAGATTACAGCAGATGATAAGCTAAATCGATAACACATGGCATAAGCACCATGAGTGATATGAATGATAAAAACGGCACTCTTCGAGTCAGTGCGAAACTCCTCAAAAGAAAAAAATTATTATTCACGATCCCCCCACTATTACAGTTCTTCTTCCTATTATATCTCCGGTTTCATCCCACGGAGATTCCCAGCAACAGAAAATTAAAAGAAAAAGAAGAATTAATCCCATAACAGAAATTCCCACAGCAACCCGCAATTCTCGCTTCCCTCAGTGCCTATCCTCCAGCTCGAAGCCGTCTAACCAACTCGGGGGTCTACGCGCTCTGGCTCTGCGTTCATCCCCAACTCTCTCTTCTGGAACTCCCTCGTTGCTTTGCTTCCGTTCACTGCCTCTCTTTTGGAAACGACCTTTGACCTCAGTCGTTTTACCTAGGCCTACTTCTTCTTGGGCCTCGTCTTCAGCCCACCTGCTTAAACTCTCCTGGACCTTGTCATGGGCCAATTCTAGCCCGGCCCAGCTATCACTACCCCCCTCATTGAATTCGACCTTGTCCTCAAGGTTGGGTAAGTTGTACAGCTGTCCAAAGTCCTCCAGGTCCTCCCATGTGGCGTCTTCCAGGGGGTATGTGACCACTGCACCAAAATTTGCTTCACAGCTGTTCCTTGCCGGTGAATAATCCTAGAGGCAAGTATTGCGGTAGGTGTTAGAAGAGGACGGTTAGCTTTACTCATGTCTGGCAGGGGGTAGCTAGTTGTCTGGTTGTCTCCTTTGAATTCCTTGAGTAAAGAAACATGGAAAGTCGGGTGAATACGATTACCAGGTGGCAAGTCCAGTGTATATGCGACTGGCCCAGCTCGAGCAATGATCGGGAAAGGTCCGAAATAACGCCGGCAAAGTTTTGAGTTCAGGCATCTTGCCACGGTCGTCTGTCTATACGGCTGCAGCTTAACTAGCACTAGCGTTCCCACTGGAAACTCCACATCTCTACGCTTTTGATCAGCTAGCTGCTTCATGCGGTTTCGGGCTTGTGACAAATTATCTTTGAGACGTTGCAGCAGTTTATCTCGGGCAGTAAGGGCCTCATCCACCGCCTGGACTGAGGTAGAGCCGCTGATATAGGCTGGAATGGATGGGGGTTGGCGGCCATACACAGCCTGGAAGGGGCTCATTCCTATGGCCGAGTGATGGCAGGTGTTATAATGATACTCTGCCCAGTGCAGGAATGTACTCCAGAGCTTTGGTTGGTCGGCTGTGAAGGCTCGCAAATACTGTTCCAAGTAGCGGTTTAACACCTCTGTTTGCCCATCCGTCTGTGGGTGATAGGCGGAACTCATCTTCAATCTGGTGCCCATCATCTCAAACAATTTCTTCCAGAACCGGCTGGTAAAGATGGGGTCCCTGTCGGAGACAACAGAGCGGGGAAGGCCGTGCAACTTGATAACCATCCCGCAAAATAAGTCTGCGACCTTGGTGGCTGTATAGTCCGGTGGCAAGGACCCAAAATGGGCATACTTGGTGAGTCTATCCACCACCACGAGGATGGTAGTGTGTCCCTTGGAATTCGGCAGTCCCACAATGAAATCCAGGGCCACGTCCTCCCAGACTCTTTCCGGAACTTCTAAGGGTTGTAGCAAACCGTTAGGGGCTGCGGTAGAGTATTTGATCGTCTGACAAGTCGCACAATTGCTCACATAGTCCTTGACGTCCTTTCGCATCCCTTCCCAAAAAAAAACTGGCGCTGAGCCGCACATATGTTCGTTCCACACTTGCGTGGCCTCCGATGGGGGTTTCATGGAACTCCTGTAACATCTTACTCTTCAACCTCGATTCCTTGCTTAAGTACAGCCTTCCCTTGTGGAACAACAAGCCATTCCGAAAGGAAAAAACGGAATCATCTCTCGTGCCGCTTGCCAATTGTCCTTGCAACTCCAGCAGGTCGCGACAACTTCCATTCTCGCTACGCAACTCCTCCAGAAACTCAAATTGTCCCATAGAAACTGCTGCCCTGAGGTGAAATTCTACTGGCTCATGTTACCGTGATAGGGCATCCGCTGCGGAATTCTCCGAACCTGGCTTGTATTCGATTGTAAATTGGTATCCCATCAACTTCCGGACATAATGTTGCTAATCCGGGGTCTGCACAACCTGGGTGAGGAGTTCCCTCAGGCTCTTGTGATCAGTTCTAATGACAAAATGCCTCCCCAAGAGGTATTGCCTCCACTTGGTGACCGCCTCGACCACTGCCCGTAGCTCCCACAGGTAGGCCGAAGCCCCCAACAGCTTAGGCCCCAGTTTTTTGCTGAAGTAAGCCACAGGGTGCCCATCTTGCATTAACACGGCCCCGACGCCAATGTTGGAGGCATCTGTCTCCACCACGAACAGCTTGGAGAAATCTAGCAGGGCCAATACCGGGGTGTTCATCATGGTGTTCTTTAGCCTTTCGAAGGCGTTTGTTGCCTCCTGCCCCCACACGAAGTTGTCTTTCTTAAGCAGTTCGGTGAGTGGGGCTGCTATAGCCGCGTATCGCGCCACGAATCGCCTGTAATACCCTGTCAAACCCAAGAACCCCCTGAGTTGCTTCAAGTTCTTTGGCTGCGGCCAGTCTCTCATGGCGTCCAGCTTGGCCGGATTAGCCCGCACGCCCTCTTGCGACACAATGTGGCCTAGGTAGTCAATGGCCCTCTGGAAAAACCTGCACTTGCTGTCCTTGGCATAAAATTCGCTGGCTGCCAAGCATTGTAGCACCATTCGGAGGTGGCGCCCATGATCCTCGAAGCTCTTGCTGTAAACTAAGATGTCATCGAAGAACACGATAACAAATCGACGAAGATAAGGCTTGAAAATTTGATTCATCGTCGCTTGGAATGTGGACGGTGCGTTGGTTAAGCCGAATGGCATTACCGCAAACTCATAATGACCTTCATGAGTGCGGAATGCGGTCTTGTGTATATCCCTCCTATCCATTCGGATTTGGTGATAACCCGCACGGAGGTCTAACTTGGAAAATACGGCTGCGTCGCCCAGCTCGTCCAATAATTCATCAATGGTCAGAATCGGAAACCGATCCTTGACGGTCAGTGCATTCAAAGCACGGTAGTCCACGCAAAACCGCCAAGTCCCATCTTTTTTTTTTTTACCAACAAAACCGGTGAAGAGTAGGGGCTCGTACTGTGACGGATAAACCCACACTCCATCATTTCCTTAACCAATCGCTCCATCACCTCCTTTTGAAAATAGGGGTACCTGTACGGCCTCACATTCACGGGGGCAGATCCCGGTTGCAAATGAATCCGATGATCCACGTTGCGAATGGGGGGGAGGTGCCCTGGCTCCGCAAACACTCTCCGATATTGCTGGATCAAGCCCTTCCCTTCTGGCGGTAGCTCTTGCTCCAACACCTCTACCTCTCCCTTCACACCATCTACCGACTCTCTGTCTTCCTCCACTGCTGCCAACGTAAACACCCCCCTGACCGTGCCCTCTTGCACCATGGCATTTAATTGTGAGAAGGTAACCTGCCTCGGGGAAAGGTGGGTATCCCCGGCTAAGCTCACACTCTATCCATTCCATTTAAACTCCATTGTCAAAGCGTCATGATCGTGTAAACAAGGTCCTAACGTCCGCAGCCACTGCATTCCCAAGACCACATCCAATCCCCAAATCGGTAGCACAAACAAATTGACTTCAAAACGAGTTCCTTGGAGGATAAGTTCTACCCCCACACACTTTCTGTCACACACAAGGAATTGTCCATTGCCCATGTAAACCTTAAACTTCTTGGCGTCTTCACAACTTAACCCCAATTTTTCCACCAGTGCCTCTTGTATGAAGTTATTGTTACTCCCCGTATCAATCAAAACTTCTAGGTCCTCATGTCCATGTTTAGCCATTATCCTAAATATGCGGGAATTGGTGGAATTTGAAAAAGTGTTTAGGCTTACCTCCAAGTCGTCATCAGCCGAGACCTCCTCCGGAATTTGCGGGGCCACCTCTGATTGTACCTCCTCCTCCTCTTCACCAAACATGAATAAGGCTCGGCTCTTGCATTTGTGGTGGATGTGATATTTCTCATCACAGTTGAAACACAACCCTTTCTCCCGCTTGGCTTGTACCTCGGCCGGTGTCAATCGTTTGATCGGGAGCCTGAATTCACCCCGGGGTGTAGCCATTGGGCTTGGGGTAGTGAATGCCACAGTTCCTTGACAAAGAGCTGGAAACGCCCCTGCCGGTCCAGGTCGGGAGAAGCTGGATTTAACGGCGCGGTATCCTTCTCGTCGAGTCCTCCCCAGTAGTTCATCGTTCCGTTCCTCATAAAGCTGAGCCTGAGCCATTGCCTCAGCTAAAGTGAGAGGCCTATGCAACAATAGTTCACGGCGGATCTCCGTTTTTAACCCCCAAATAAAGAAATTAAGGAATAAGGGCTCGGAAACACCTGATATTCGCATCATGAGACCTTCAAATTCTGCGCGAAATTTGGTGACAGTTCCAGTCTGTACCAGTTTGGAGATGCGACCCAGGGGATCATCATAGATCGATGACCCAAATCTTTTCCGTAGTTCGTAGAGGAACACCTCCCAGCTGGGCACCGCTCTGGCCTTTTCCATCCACTGAAACCAAGTGGAGGGCTCACCGTCGAGATGAAACGACACCACGGCAAGCCGAGTCGCTAGTTCCACCTTGTGCAGAGCAAAAAATTTGTCAATTCTTTAGATCCATGTTTCAACATTGGTGTCGTTGAAGCGTGGAACATCCACCCGAAGAGTTTTGAGGACCGATTGAACGTCATTCGTAGTGGGTGCTGCCCCCACCCGTACACCTCCACCTTGAAGGCTCCCTGCTTCGCCGTCCGCATGCGCCGCCGAACGTTCTGTTTCCGGCTGTGCTCCCTGGTTGGCTTGGGTGGACTGGAAAAGTTGAAATTCCGTGCTGGCCATGTGTTGTTCCAACAGTGAGGAAAACTTCGCGAGCTGATCGTCCGAGTGTTGCTTGAAGCTTGCTTCCATGGCTTTCATTAACTCGGCTATCTCCTCATTCCTCATGGTCGATGAAAGCACCAGTGATATGAATGATAAAAACGGCACTCTTCGAGTCAGTGCGAAACTCCTCAAAAGAAAAAAACTATTATTCACGATCCCCCCACTATTACAGTTCTTCTTCCTTTTATATCTCCGGTTTCATCCCACGGAGATTCCCAGCAACAGAAAATTAAAAGAAAAAGAAGAATTAATCCCATAACAGAAATTCCCACAGCAACCCGCAATTCTCGCTTCCCTCAGCGCCTATCCTCCAGCTCGAAGCCGTCTAACCAACTCGGGGGTCTACGCGCTCTGGCTCTGCGTTCATCCCCAACTCCCTCTTCTGGAACTCCCTCGTTGCTTTGCTTCCGTTCACTGCCTCTCTTTTGGAAACGACCTTTGACCTCAGTCGTTTTACCCAGGCCTACTTCTTCTTGGGCCTCGTCTTCAGCCCACCTACTTAAACTCTCCTGGACCTTGTCATGGGCCAATTCTAGCCCAGCCCAGCTATCAATGAGCCTCACAAGTTGACCATATCCGACGTCGTTTCCCTACCCGGATTGTCCGGAAAGATTGAAGTTGTTGATCAAAACTCTATTAATATATTCCCAGGGAAAAAGTTATAGGGTGGTTTTTAATAGCTTTTGTGAGTTGGAGAGTGCAATACGAGGATTATTTTGTCAACTTAGTAGAGATAAAGGCGTGGAGCTTTGGGCAAAAAATGGTCTTATTATTCTTTGGTTGAAATGAGAGCCAAGTTCTAAAGAGCAAAACTCAGTGTTGCATGTTAGTTTTAGGAGTCTGACCAAGTGCCGCGGAACCCAACTATGGAACTGGCTCATAGTCTTGAAGCTTGCAGTCATACCTTTGTTTGCGCGGTCGAGAAGGAGAAGGAAACAGGGGGAGCTCATTCTAAAAGAACAAATACAAATGGGTTTGTGACGAAGGGTCGGGCACTAGTTAGTACGAAAGCTGATTTTAAACCACCTTGCCATTGGAGGGATGGTTACTCGTAGGATTTGGAACTCTATAATGGAAGGCCCATCCTCAGGCTTGCCGATGATTACTTGTCTTCTATTTGCGGAGCAATTTCATAATGAGAAGTGTTGTGTGGAAAAATATGCGTTGACACGTCAGATAACGACCACGCTCCACGCTCCACGTGAGCCAAAACCTGCCACGTCAAACGGCCGTCGACGCCTAAGGCTCATTCCCCCATCGCCATCGGGTGAAAAGGCCGATCATATGGGACGATTCACACAACCGTCAACCCTACATCTAGTCGAGGTCTGCGTAATTTGTTCGCAACAAAAGGGGTACTATCAGGGGGTCGACCGAGACAGAGGTCGCGCCCTGTAAAGTATAATGTAGGCGCAGAGGGCAGAATGCATGAATATGAGTCCACGTCCCAAGAAAGACCTTTGAGGGGACAAGGAAAAAATTCCTAGGTTACATCTGGGTTTGGAGAAGGTCAGTAGCACAGGAAATGATTACCTACCCATAAACCGCCTAGAATGGACCAATGAAAATCACAGAGAATCCGCAGAGCCGCAATGTGGACAAAGTGAGTGAGTGAACAGTCCAAAAGGTGCTGAGAAGCTACGGTCCAAGCAGGTAGGATAATAGGCTACTTGAGAGAAACCATCAGAAAACCCCATGTGACAGTCCGCCCAAAATATACCCATATGTAATTTGTAGGTTATAAAAAGGGCAAAACCCCAGAGAGAAAGAGATAGAGCTTTTTTGTAATCTTAAAAGCACAAAAGGAAAAATACAAGAACCTAGCTCTTTTTTATAGAGTGAACCACCATAAATTCGTGTCTCTTTACCTCCGTTCTAACAACAAATCAATACATCTTACAATATACCTAAAAACGAACGCTATCAGTTGCATAAATCTGAGAAAATAATTAGTTTTGGCCGGTAACCCAATGGACCACCAAGAGGTAATCCGACATAATCTTGTTGACGAAATTCTACTGTCAACAATTGGCGACTTTGCTGGGGAGAAAACCCAAAATCTCTGGTTCGTGTGTTTAGGACCCGAGACAACTAAGAAATAACCAACGATCAGGCCTCCGAGAAGAGGAATAATTGCGCCGCAAATCAAGGCAGCCAAACGGAGGAGAACGCCGCACATCCGGCCAACAATGGGAGCGGAAAAGATCAACCCGAGCAGGGGAATCAGCCCCCGGTGAGGAACGAAATTCTGCACCCGGGTATGCCACAGCTTGAACCGGTACATATGCAAGCCAAGTTGAATGCTATGACCGACTTGGTTCGAGGGCTGGTGACCATCGTCGAGCGGATAGACGAGAGAGGCTCTATGCCCCCTCTGGGGGACACCCCGGGACCACTGAGCGCCGCCGTGGTTGGAAACCAAAACGCTGGTCACCAGCACGGTGCCCCGAAAGGGATTGGGGAAAGTGAAAATGCCAGAGAGGATAACCTGAGGCCTCGACCGTCCAAGTCCCTCGGCAGTCGACAAAGGGCCGCCAGGCGACGAGCCTAGGAGAAAAGAGCGATCGGAGGTCTGGAGAACCCTAAAGCGCCACCTCGAAACCCATGTAAGAATATCCCAGAAGATTCAGGGTCGGTGCAAAGGGGCGGAGACCTAAGGAATAAGTTGAATGCCAAGAAGACAAGAGCCTCGAAAGGGGTCAGTTCTGCAATCTCGACGGATGAGGCAAAGGCCATCATGGAGCGCGTGGCGAGCTTGGTAGAAAAGCTCACAGGTGATGTCGCTGGTCTAAAGAAGGATGTGAAAGGCTAGGTGAGTCACCGGCAAAAGAACCTGAGGCAGGTGGCGGAGGTAGTTAATGTCGACATTGCTCCTAGTCGAACTCATGACCACCCTTTTATCGCAGAAATCATGGCATCACCTCTCCCAGACAAATACGAGTCCTCGTCGATCCCACCATACGACGGCAGAGGAGATCCCGACGACCATCTGGAGATGTACATGGGACACATGCTTCTGCATGGATACGCAGAGGAAATAATGTGTCGGGCGTTCCGGAACCACTTGATGAGATTCAAGGTCGGTGCAAAGGGGCGGAGACCTGAGGAATAAGTTGGATGCCAAGAAGACAAGAGCATCGAAAGGGGTCAGTTCTGCAATCTCGACGGATGAGGCAAAGGCTATCATGGAGCGCGTGGCGAGCTTGGCAGAAAAGCTCACAGGTGATGTCGCTGGTCTAAAGAAGGATGTGAAAGGCCAGGTGAGTCACCTGCAAAAGAACCTAAGGCAGGTGGCGGAGGTAGTTAATGTCGACATCGCTCCTAGTCGAACTCATTACCACCCTTTTACCACAGAAATCATGGCATCACCTCTCCCAGACAAATATGAGTCCCCGTCAATCCCACCATACGACGGCAGAGGAGATCCCGACGACCATCTGGAAATGTACACAGGACACATGCTTCTACATGGATACGCAGAGGAAATAATGTGTCGAGCATTCCGGAACCACTTGACGGATTCTGCCCGAAGATGGTTCCGGACGCTCAAGCTAGACTCCATCTCCAGCTGGGAAGAATTGAAGGAAGCCTTTTCCCTCCAGTTCATCGGGGTAAAAAAGTACATCTCGCCAAAGCAAAATGTGACAATGGTTTACCAAGAACAAAACGAATTATTAAAAAAGTGGCTGACAAGGTACGGAGAAGCCGTTGCTGCTACAACGGATATGACGGATATAGAGGCTCTTATGGGAGCTTTATCTAGTATGAAAAAGATCATGCCGTTTAAACGCGACCTGAACCGAAAGCCACCGGCCACCTACAAAGAATTCTTAGCATGGGCATAGGGATATATCAACGCCGAAGAAGCCGACGCAAATGACCCCGAGCACAGATCCAACAAAAACAAAGTAACGGAGCAAAGGTCAACCTCGGGAAAACAAGATAATCGAAAACGGCGAGTTGGATGAGACGGAGACAAATAGGTCGCATCGGCGTTGAACCCTCCAGAAACGAAGAAGCCCGGGCAAGAGGAAAATCGAAAGCCTCGCACATTCCAACGATATGATTCCTACCATGAGTTGTATTCAATCAAGTTAGTCGAGGAAACCTGTTGCGCCGACCAGAGCCTATGAAGTCGGATCCAAACCGAAGGAATCAAAACAAGTACTACAGGTTCCATGGAGACGTCAGCCACAACACCAACGATTGCACTGACCTGAAGGATGAGACTGAAAGACTAATCCGCGATGGGAGGTTGCAAGAATTTAAAGCCGATAGGAGAGGCCATGGCCACGAAAGCGACGGTCGGCGCCAAGAGGATAATAGACATGGAAAAGACCGTGAGCCAGTCGGTGTCATAAAGACCATCCATAAGGGACCATATCTCGGGGGGAGGGGGAATTCAAGGAGATCCCAGAAAAATTACACCCACGAGGCAAGACAGGTGTACTAAGAGAGGTTTTAGCACCTCTCAACTGCCAAGCCAACAAAAATAACAAAATTCGGTGGTGCTGAAGTGGTTTTCACCGAAGAGGATGCGACTGGGATCCATTTCCCCCATAATGATGCCTTAGTAGTAGAGGCAATGATTGGAAACCACATCGTATGTAGAATTCTCGTGGACAACGAGAGCTCGGTGGAGATCCTGTACTCTGATTGCCTGGAAAAGATGGGAATCCCAGGGGAGCAACTGGAAAAAACGTCCCGGCCATTATACGGGTTCACAAGGGACTCAGTCATCCCCCAAGGAACGATCAGGCTGCCTATGACCGTAGGAAAGAAGCCTAGGCAAACAACTACGATGATAAATTTTGTGGTAATTAAAGGGGGCTCACAGTACAACGCCGTGATCGGGAGGCCGACCTTTCAGGCACTAAGAGCAATAACATTCATCTACCATCAAAAGGTTAAGTTCCCGACCCCCAATGGCGTTAGAGAAATGAAGAGCAATCAATACGAATCCATTGTTGCATACTCAGATACCATACGGGGATATGATCAACCAAGGAGACATGAAGCAAGAATGGTACATCAGGGACTAGTTGAGGACATAGATCCTAAAATCGAAAAAGAGATTACATGGTCCCAACCAATCGAGCAGTTGGTGGAAATCTGGGTAGATAACGAGAAGCCGACGAGGGTACTAAAAATAGGCTCGGATTTGCCCCAAGCGCTTAAAGTTGAAGTTGAAAACTTCCTGAAGAAAAATCTAGATGTGTTTGCCTGGACGCATGCTGATATGGTAGGAATCGACTCTGAAGTCTTGTGCCACGCTTTGAACGCCGACCCATCTTATCCTCATAAACGCTAAAAGCGCCGACCAATGAATCTGGAGAGGTACGAGGCATTAAAGGAAGAGGTCGACAAACTGATTAGCAACGGCTTCATCGGGGAAGCTCATTATCCTAGATGGGTTTCAAACCCTGTCCTGGTGATCAAGCCTAACGGGAAGTGGAGGACGTGTGTTGACTTTAGCGACCTCAATAAGGCTTGCCCGAAAAACAGTTTTCCACTCTTCTGAATAGATCAAATGGTTGACGCTACTGCCGGACAAGAGTTGTTAAGATTCATGGATGCCTACTCCGGTTATAACCAGATTCCCATGCATCTGTCCGATGAAGAGCACACATCGTTCATAATAGACATGGGCTTCTATTGATATAAGATAATGCCCTTTGGCTTGAAGAATGTAGGGGTGACATACCAGATAATGGTAAACAAAATGTTTGTTGACCAGATCGGGAAGACGATGGAGGTTTATGTCGATTAACATGTTGGTAAAAAGCACTAAGGCTGGATGGCACGTCACGCACTTGAGGGAGATATTTAATGTGCTGAGAAGATATCACATGAAGCTAAATCCCCTGAAGTGCGCTTTTAGAGTTGAATCAGGAAAATTTCTAGGGTTTATGGTCAGTTACAGAGGAATAGATGCTAACTCGGAAAAAATAAAAGCCTTGCAAGACATGAGGTCCCCCACAAAACCGAAAGAAGTCCAGAGGTTGACAGGATGTATAGTTACTCTTAATAGGTTAATATCTAAGGCGACAGACAAATGTGTGCCCTTCTTCGACGCATTGAAAGGAAGTAAACGGTTTGAGTGGACGCCGCAATGTGAGGAGGCCTTCTAAAGGCTAAAGAAGCACCTGGGTAGACCCCCTATCATGTCGAAGCCAATCCCGGGTGAAGGGCTAAGCCTATATCTCTATGTTTCAAAGCATGTCGTAAGTTCTGTATACTCATTAGGGAAGAAGAAATGGTCCAGTTGACAGTCTACTACGTGAGTAAAAGGCTCCTAGATGCCGAGTCAAGAGCTATCGCCTTAATGGTGGCCTCAAGAAAGCTTCGACATTATTTTCAGGCCCACACAATACGGGTTCTGACAAATCACCCACTCAGCCAAGCATTGCAGAAGCCTGAAACCTCCGGTCGACTCCTAAAATGGTCGGTAGAGTTAAGCCAGTTCGACATTGAATACGTGCCGATGACAGCGATCAAAGGGTAGGCGTTGGCTGATTTCATGGCAGAATTTTTCCACAGGCCAACAATAGCTGAGGATGAAGAAGTTAAGGAAATGGAGTGGAAACTCTACGTAGACAGAGCAACAAATGAAATTGGATCAGGAGTGGGCGTCATGTTGATAAGTCTAGAGGGCCACAAAATCACCTTAGCGGTGTGGTTCAAATTCAAGGCATCGAATAATGATGTGAAATATGAGGCGTTGATTGCAGGATTACGGTTGGCAAGCCACTTAAAGATTGAAAGCCTTGGCATTTTTAGTGACTTTCAACTAGTGGTCGGACAAGTAAAGGAAGAGTATTAGGCACGCGGCGAAAGAATGGGGGCATACTTGAGAAAAGTAAAGGAATAGCTCATTAAGTTAAAAAACTATGACATAATGTAGGTACCAAGAGCCAAAAATACAAATACCGATGCCTTAGCCAAGCGGGCGTCCTCAAGGGATTCAGATATGCTAGGGGTCGTCCCCATCGAAGAAATGGAACGACCATCAATTGATGAGAAAGCAGAAGTCTTGACAACCTAGGCGACTAAAAACTGGATGACATCACTCGTTTAATACTTGATGGATGCGAAGCTACCTAACGACAAGGATGAGGCCAGGAGGGTCAAATATAGAGCTGATAGATACTTACTATATGATAGCCTGTTATACAGATGAGGTTTCTCAACGCCCTTACAACGATGCCTTGATGACAACGAGGCGTGGGAGGTCTTCCAGGAGATCCATGAAGGAGTGTGTGGTAATCATATTGGGGGGCAATCTTTAGCTCTTAAGGTTTTGAGGCAAGGGTACTAATGGTCTACGCTTAAAAAAGATGCGTATCAATACGCTCGGCGTTGCGATAAGTGCCACGATATACCACGATTCCTAGAGCGCCCCCAGAAAACCTAACTTCCATTCTTAGCCCATGGCCTTTTGCGAAATGGGGGGTCGACATAATCGGACCTTTGCACCTCGCACCGGGTGGTTTTAAGTTTGTCATCGTCGCCATAGACTATTACACTAAGTGCGCCGAGGCGAAAGCTCTTACTTCGACCACAAAGGCTATCTGCACAAACTTCACTTGGAACAACATTGTGTGCAGATTTGGGGTTCTGCATTCGATCGTGTTCGACAACGGTGAACAGTTTGATAATGTCTCGGCGCGTAAATTTTACGACGATTTGGGCATTCAGAAAGACTTCTCAGCTCTGATACATTCGTAATCCAACGGCCAAGTTGAAGCCGTCAACAAAATCCTGAAGTACACCCTGAAGAAAAAGCTTGATGACTTGAAGGGAAAATGGACTGAAAAACTCCTGAAGGTCTTGTAGGCATATAGGACGACAAGTCAAACTACAACAGGTGAAACACTATTCTCTATGACGTATGGGGTCGAGGCAGTACTCCCTGTGAAAATTGAAACGCCGACACTAAGAACTGTCGCGTACGAGGACGACGTGAATGTCGAAGCAATGAACATGGAGCTCAATCTGTTGGAAGAAAAAATGATCGACTCTCAACTATGACTCGCCGCTTACCAACAAAGAACAATGCATTATTACAAAAAAAAAGTCAGAAGAAGACGGTTTTCCCCAGGGGACCTTGTCTTAAAAAGGGTCACATTGAGTACTAAGCCTAAAAATACTGGTCCTTTGGGCCCGACTTTGGAGGGACCCTACCGCATGAGAGAGATACTATGCCCTGGCACTTATGTCTTAGAAAACATTCATGGTAAGAGAATTCAGCACCCCTGGAATGCCATTGTATTATCAATAACCTGTATTGTTTGCTATGTTGTATCTACATTTTGTCAAATAAATTAAAGCTCACTCCTCCAGAACGTTAAAGTAATGTCCGCTCAAGAACCAAGGTTCTTAACCACACATAAAGGGGCAAGAGAGGGTCTACGCTCAAACCTGCTAGAAGCCCCGAGGAGAATTAAGAAAGCTGACTCCTTCAAAGAGGAGAAGCCTCTATACTTAGCAGATTCTCAAATTTGCTAAAAGCCCCAAGTGGCATCAAGAAAGCTGACTCCTCCAAGGAGGAGAAGCCTCTATACTTAGCAGATTCTCAAATCTGCTAAAAGCCCCAAGGGGGATCAAGAAAGCTGACTCCTACAAGGAGAAGAAGCTTTTATACTTAGCAGATTCTCAAATTTGCTAAAAGCCCCAAAGGGCATCTAGAAAGCTGACCCCACTAATAAGGAGAAGCTTCCATATACTTAGCAGATTCTCAAATCTGCTAAAAGCCCCATGAGGCATCAAGAAAGCTGACTCCTCCAAGGAGGAGAAGCTTCTATACTTAGTAGATTCTCAAATCTGCTAAAAGCCCCAATGGACATCAAGAAAGATGACTCTTCCAAGGAGGAGAAGCTTCTATACTTACCAGATTCTCAAATCTGCTAAAAGCCCCAGGGGGCATCAAGAAAGTTGACTCCTGCAAGGAGGAGAAGCTTCTATACTTAGGAAATTCTCAAATCTGCTAAAAGCCCCAAGGGGCATCAAGAAAGCTGATTCTTCCAAGGAGGAGAAGCTTATATACTTAGCAGATTCTTAAATCTGTTAAAAGCCCCAAGGGGCATCAAGAAAGTTGACTCCTCCAAGGAGGAGAAGCTTCTATACTTAACAGATTCTTAAATCTGCTAAAAGCCCTAAGAGGCATCAAGAAAGTTGACTCATTCAAGGAGGAGAAGCTTCTATACTTAGCAGATTCTCAAATTTGTTAAAAGCCCTAAAGGGCATCCAGAAAGCTGACCCCTCCAAGGAGGAGAAGCTTCCATATACTTAGCAGATTCTCAAATATGCTAAAAGCCTCAAGGGGCATCAAGAAAGCTAACTCCTCTAAGGAGGATAAGCTTCTATACTTAGCAGATTCTCAAATCTGCTAAAAGCCCTAAGGGGCATCAAGAAAGCTTACTCATCCAAGGAGGAGAAGCTTCTATACTTAGCAGATTCTCAAATTTGCTAAAATCCCCAATGAGCATTCAGAAAGCTGACCCCTCTAAGAAGAAGAAGCTTCCATATACTTAGAAGATTCTCAAATTTGCTAAAAGGCCCAAGGGGCATCACGAAAGCTGACTCCTCTAAGGAGGAGAAACTTCCAGATAAAAGCCTGAGGGGCATCAAAGCCGACACCTCCAAAAAGGAGAAGCTAAGTCTAAGAGCCTACGACCGACTACTTGAAAAAATAAATCGACAGAATAAAATAAGGCTACAGTAAAGATAAGCAATATACATATCGGCAGGATAGAAATCCATTGTCTTAATGTTGAGAAAAAAGATTACATAAATGAAAACAAGGATCAACGCCAGGTGTCCTAGGCCTCGTTGCCCTTACCGTCTTCGCCCCTATCAGCTCCCTCAGTGCCACCACTACCCTCGCCGTCTTCACCACCGACAAGTGAACCCTCATCATCAGAAGGAGGCTCATAAAGGAAGTCCAAATTCATATAAGGAATGTGCATGTTGATCCTAGCAACAAGTTGCTCGCCAACAAACAGCATGTCACTGGCACGCATATCGTGCAGCTCGTCGGAGGATTTGAAATCCTCGATGGCCTTGGCAGCGACCTCTGCATTTGCTGAGCAAATTTAGCAGAGGCGAAGAATCCCTCGACTCCCTCCTTCTTACCTAGGTCGTAGCCTTCTTGCTTACCTAGGTCATATCCCTCCAGCCGGCCTTGACAAAATAAGGCCTCTTTGGAGTCAGCGGCTTGCTTACGGGCTGCTTCCGCTTCCTTCTTTGCCTCCTCCAAGTCAGCCTTCGTCGCGTTTAGCTCCTTCACGGCGAGGGTAAGCTTCTTCGAAAGCTCATCCTTGCTGGCCTTCTCTGCCTTAAAGAGAGCCTTTAGGCGCCCTTCTACGCGATCCATCTCCTTACTCTTGTCCTCAACCTTAACCATTTCAATGAAGTTAAGGAGGGAAAGGACAAGGGACAATCAAATCAAAAGAGGAAACATGTCAAGAAGGATAACCAAAAGAAACCGTAGGAATAGATGACGAAGCTTACATTAATCTGGAGAGAAATCTGCTGGCAGGTACAGTCGACAAGAGAGGACCGCGTAGTGCTCTCCCAGTACTGCTCAAAAAAGGATTCGTATAAAGCCTGGAAGACGAGGAAAAAACGCGGCGACAGATTCAACGCCGCCTCTATCTGAGCCGGGGGGACATCAGGATGATATACTGCGGATCTAGAACCCTTGCCCCAGGAAGCAACAAGCGTTTCCTGGGCGGAGGAGCCTCGGGAGCGTCGGTTATATCAATAACCGGAGCTGGCTCAGCCTCCACCGCTGGCATTTCATCCGGATGAGGCCTCTTGGTCTTCGACGTCTCCTGAGTTGGCATAGGCTCCGCCGTAGGTTGAGGCCTCGGCGGGGTGCTAGCCCCGACAGCTTAACTCGACCTCTCACGATGCCTCTGCTTCTTTAAGCTCCCCTTGTCGCCCGAAACACGCAGCTGTAAAGTCTTCATCTTTGCATCAATCAAAGCTAAGTAATTAGACATACGCCAGATGGCAGTGGATGAGTGTAAAGGAAAGGCACTAACCCCCAACGGTAAGATGGAAGAAGTCCTTGATGGCGTCGGTGTCTGCAGGGTCATGAAGTGAAAGCAGAAGGCCAGAGCTTTTTAGATTATGCCGCGTCAAGAGAACGTCGATATGATGCTCGCTTTCTGGAAAGCTGAAGGCTTCTGTCACCCTCGCTAGCCGATTCCCAAAAAGTTGGGGAGGTCTTGGGGAACTGCGCAGAAAGACGAGGTCAGTTGTGAAAAATATAAATTTAACTATATCATGCAGTCGAGGGTACATACTCAACGTCCCAAAAGATGTATGCACCCTTACGCCCTTAAAAGGTTTATCAGCAGTGTGGACGTTGAACATACCCTTAACCATAAAAAACATTGACTTTCAGGCATTAGACGACGAGGGCAACCCTTTTATTAATTTTCTTAAAACGGGCTTAGATCACCCGTGACTACCCAAAAAATATCAACTGTCGCACTTAGGGACCTAGCAAAGTTTATATACAAAAAGAAATTCATCCAATGATAGATCCACATAGAACCTTTGGTCTCAAAGAACCCACATGCCGGTGAAGATATACTAAAAATTTGGGGCTAGCTGTGTGGGGGAGATGCCGTGGAGCTCGCAGAGGCCTTTCACGAATGGGTGGATGGGAAGTGTCATCCCCGCCGTGAAGGCCCCGGGTATAGACAGATAGATACCCCGGGGCCGGTAGGCTTGCCCTAAAGTTGGGGTCTGGGAGGAGGTACTCATACCATCGACCATCCACGCATCCCTCCATGTACGCACGGACGATGTCTCTTTGCCGTGTCTTTAGCACCATGAAGCTGGCTGTGAAGGACGGCCACTCCTCATCCGCCCCCACTGATGTCACAGGAACACCAAGGTGTCGTCCACTGATGCCACGGGAAAAAGGGAAAAAATGAAAATGCATTAAAATTTAAGTGTATTTCCAAAAACTTTTGGGGTGAAATTATAAGTACTGAAAATAATTTAAACTCCCTTGATTAATTGTGAAAATCAAATTAGGCACACTAATAACTCACAATTTAGCATAATTAAACATGTTTAATTCTGGAGGGCGTTACACAGCCGTCGAGTCTTCCTCCCTCTCTACCAATAACGATCCAATTTTAAGGGACGTCGAGGACTACATCCCCGATCCTCGCGATGACATGAGATTCGAAACAGTACGTTTGTTTCGGATTCACAATTTTAAATTCTGAGATGTACTATATTTCTGTATGTAAACTGTACTAGTCGACATTGTCCCAGAGTTGTACTATTTTCCTTGGATTTTATGGATTGTTTTAAATATTATTTGTGAAAGAAAGTCTCCAGAGCAAACTATATTGATATTTATGTATTTATTTTTTTGTGATTTTTGTTAAACAATTCAGTTTAATTAGGTTAAATTTTAAATTAAACCCCAATAATCACGGCCCTATCCTTAGGGTCGTGACAGTTTTTGGTATCAGAGCACGGCTTCGAATTCTATGGGAAATCGAGCATGTGTGAGTTTTTACTGAGTTTTGTTGTTCTTTTAACAGTTTTGTGTCGGGACGTGCCGTACAATACTAGTTAATACATTATTCAGCTGCAATTGAGAATTTGACCTTAGAGTCCATTTCATTCTCCTAGAGCATTTTGATGGATGAAATCCATATTTCTATTATCAATGTTTATCGATATGAAGATTGAGGTTAAAGTTGACTTTGAAGTTTTCGGGATCTATTGATTTTGACCCGATGGTTATTGATTTGTTTCCATAAGTGCTCTTAACTCTTGTCAGTTTCAAATTCAAAATCAGTATTGACTTCGAAATTCTCATGAAGATTTCAGTTTTGAGATGATATTCATTCCGACTTCCACGTAGTTGAATTCCCGATATTGGTCCCTTCCACTTTTCGACACGTCTTACATGGGGGTTTAAGTTGATGGAGAGCGACGACCAAAAATTGAGCAGTTTTAATCATTAAAGTTTCCTTTCTCCTTGTTTAGTTCTTTCCGATTTGATCAATGCGCAAGTTTAGTCTTGCAATCTAGTTTTGTATCCTAGTTACTCATTTCAATTCACTAATGCATTCTTTATCTCTTAAGAGTATTTTTCTCAAGAGTGTTTACTTCATGGGTTCTTGTGTTGATGAGACATCGTTATTTCTTTGATTAATGACGATGGTGGCTATAGACTTCGTCGAGAGATTGACGTTTATCTCTTATATTTATTGTATTCGACCTAGTTTGGAAGTGTGGTAGGTCATACCCCATAGGTTCCAGGATTCCAACTTCGAATTCTTTCCTAAATCTGTTGTGACCGGGAGTTGGTCTCGTTGTTATTATGTGTGTATTGCATCGTGCTATCTCTCCATCACGATCCTACGTTATTCAGGAATTGAAATTCTTTCTTGTCTCGAGTGTTAGTCTCGGTGATTCCCTCGTTAACTTGAACCATGTCATTGTAAAACATTGACTATGGATATTAATATTCTCGATCATTTCACTTTTTGAATTCTAAATTCGAGCTCTATTCTAGATCTATTTTGAACTGGAGTTGGACTTTCTACTTGATAACCATATTTTGGTTCATATTATCTTTCTATCATGAATCAATGTTATTCTAAGATCAAGACCGCTTCTTGTTTCGAATAGTGGTCTCAGTAATTTTGTTCCTAATACGGAAACATGTCATATCGTTCATTTCCTTTTTGTGTACGGTGATCATTAGTGCGAGACTTGGCAATCTTAACTTTGAAGATCCCTATTCAGTCACCGGGTTTTAGAGATTCAATCGATAATTTGGGCGCATATCTATTCGATATTAAATTCCTATTGGTTCTTCTTTTAGAGTCAAATTTAACTATGTGAATTTCTTTGACTTTCTAGATTTTAAGTCGATGATTGATATTCTTGTGTTCGATCATTCCCAGAATTGGGTGTCTCTATTTCAGTGGTTGGGAGTCTATGTTGTTGATTGACTTCTAGCTGGAATTGATAATATACTGGATATGAGATTCCAAGATGACAAGTGTTTCCGTGTCCCATTCTATGATTCTGAAATTCATAAAGACTGGAATGAGGCGAGTGATCCTATTTTATTGAAATTGGAACTTCGTTTCTTTATCATTGATAGAATGGTTTATTGTGACAGCCGATATCATGATCCTGCCAGCAGAGTCGCAAGGTGGATGTTCTTTTCCATCGTTTGACACGTAGGAATCCCCAGAAAAGACTTAGAAAGTCTTAGTTCATAGGTTCTCGGACGACTATCTTGATGAATTGTCGTATTCGCCTCTTTTCCGCCATGTGAGTGACATTCTTGCTTTTGACTCATATTCCAAGTGGTGTTTTAAATGGAAGAACTTCTTTAGCAATTGAAGTTGAGTTCCCACAGGTTGAAGATGTTAGGTTCGACCCTCATGAGGAGATGTCTTGTCAATTTCATGTGGAATTAGAATGGGTAGCTCTAATGATAAGTATGAGCAACACTTTGGACGTTTTTCAAATCGGTGTCAGACTGTGGGTGTTGCATTAAAATCAACCTTGAAGTCATTTAGTCCACGTGATGGATTTCATGCAACTATAAGAATTTCTTTAGACAGACCATTCTGATTTTCTGTAACTTATTTTTAAAGGCATTTTCAGTTTCCAAACCTTATGTGTAACATACCAAATCAAAGATCTACGTGTCTACCTTCTTATGGAATTCATCTTGGAATTTTTGGAGACGTCGATAATAATTTATGTATATTCCCGTCAAGGTCGACGAATCTGCCATTTTATTGAATTTATGAAGAATATGGATTCGAGTTAGAAACTGATTATGTTATTATTTTGGACTTTAATCATACTTTCCTCACTTGATCCACATGATTTTGGGGATGATTCTAGGAGCAGCCCAAAGAAAAGCTAGGACTTGATTATTCTTAAGAAGTTTTAATGTTAGTAATGTTAGAACCTTAAAAGATACTTATCAAGCTTTGATAGGATATTTGAATCACCTAAAAAGGAGTTTTGTAGCTTATGAATTTTTCAATTTGTTGAAAAAAGTGTTAAGGAACCTAACCTGGACATGTTCGATACTGTTGAATTATGGGAATCCTCGGAGATGAATTGAATGAATGGGTTACATAATTGGAAACTAGACATCCTAATCTTCGTATAGCCGCAAGAATCACCTCAAATGGATAACAGTAGCTCAAATTATGCATTTTTGAAGTTACGTTTGATTTATAGGAATTCTGTAGAAAAATAGCCACGTTTTGATCTGGTATAACGTGTTTCTGGAGACCTTAACATATCTGAAACTAAGCTTATGATAGCTCTTTGAAAAGCTCTAGATGTCTACTTCGATTAGGCGTTGATTTTGTAATTTTTGGGGTTCTGTAGAATATTTTATGATTATTCCCGTAACAGCCGCTAAAGCTGTCTTTTCTAAGAACTGATAAAATAAAGAACTGAGACTCTTACTTTTTGAAATAGGGTTGTTGCCCCTAGGCCACTGTTACAACCATTTAGAACATGTTATTAGTGACATGTGGGAGTTGGAATCACGTCAATTGGAGTTGTGTAACCCGAGTTCTACACATTGAAAGTTTCATGCCAAAAACTTCTCAAAAGTTATCGAAACCAGAAAATAATAGAATTTTGATTTCTTAGAAACTGTTTTTGAGGTATTTAGAGACCTCGGATTTTGACATATGATAACTCGTTTCGAAACTCTATGTGTCTACTTTATCTAAAAACTGGAATTACACCCTTCAGATCTATGCGGAATGTTTTATGATCATTTATGTCGGAAAGGTCAAAATTGTGTTCTTGGCATAACACAAAAAGTGTGAACTTGGACCCCAACTTCTAGAACCAAGATCGCTACACTTAAGACACTAATCTTACCGTTTAGTGTGCATCATTAGTAAGATGTAGCACTTGAAATCACTCTGTTTGGAGTTTTGTTAAAAAGTCCAGTTTAATTTGGTTAAATTTTAAATTAAACCCCAATAATCACGGCCCTATCCTTGGGGTCGTGACAGGCTAGAGAAGGATCCGGCCTCACAAGAGGCACGGACGATGATCTGCCTCAACGGTTAATCCTTCTACGTGCCATTACTATGAAGGAAAAATCTAAGGTCAATATCCTATAAGTCGAGAGGGAAGAGGAAATTAGTTCGGCGTCTAAAGTTGTTTAAAAAGCTTAGTCAAGTAAAGTTAAGGCTAAACGACGACAGTTTAAATAGGCGGCGATGATTCTAACCTAAACATGATTTAGAAATTTTGACTGAGTTTCGACTTAGTTTCAAGATGATTTGAACAAGCACAAAGAGATTATTTATAGTAACGGAAAGCCCTCGACCCCCAGCCGTCCGATGAAGTGAGTATGCATCCAACGACGGAAACGAAGGGACTCATTCCGACGGTTAGGGAGAAAGCGGGAAGCTGAAGAGACACGATCCAACGGCCCAGATTCGTCGGTTTAAATGAAAGCCCACGTCAGAGTGGCGATCAAACCGACGCGACGTTTGCACTTCTCGAAGGACTCCGAAGTGCCAGAGCCATCATTACAAAGGACGTTCGGAGTTAGGCTCCCACACCCGAAGCAAACGGAAAGGCCAAAGCAAATCCCAGCCTAGCTCGAGGCAGTCCAAAGAAAAGCCTCGACCTGAGGGGTAGCTGTTGTGTGGGAAAATATGCGTTGACACGTTGGATGACGACCACACTCCATGTGGCCCAAAACCCGCTACGTCAGGCAGCCGTCGACGCGTAAGGCTCATTCTCCCATCGCCATCTGGTGAAAAAGCCAACCGTATGAGACGATTCACACAGCCATCAACCCTACATCCAGTCGAGGCCTGCGTAATTTGTTCGCAACAAAAGGGGTACTATCAGGGGGTTGACCGAGACGGAGGTCGCGCCTTGTGAAGTATAATGTAGGTGCAGATGGTAGAACGCATGAATATGAGTCCACGTCTCAAGAAAGACCTCTGAGGGGACAATGGAGAAATCCCTAGGTTACATCTGGGTTTGGAGAAGGTCAGTAGCATAGGAAATAATTGTCTACCCATAAACTGCCTGGAATGGACCAACGAAAATCACAGAGGATCCGCAGAGTCGCAATAGTGGATAAAGTGGGTGAGTGAACAATCCAAAAGGTGCTGAGAAGCTATAGTCCAGGCAGGTAGGATAATAGGCTACTTGAAAGAAACCATTAGAAAACCCCATGTGACAGTCCGCCCAAAAGAGACCCATATATAATCTGTAGGCTATAAAAAGGGCAAAGCCCCAGAGAGAAAGAGTGAGCTTTTTTGTAATCTTAAAAGCACAAAAGGAAAAATACAAAAACCAATGGATGTAGCTCTTTTTTATAGAGTGAACCATCATAAATTCGTGTCTCTTTACCTCCGTTCTAACAACAAATCAATACATCTTACAATATACCTAAAAACGAACACTATCCGTTGCATAAATCCGAAAAAAGAATTAGTTTTGACCGGTAACCTAACGGACCACCGAAAGGTAATCCGATATAATCTTGTTGACGAAATTCTATTGTCAACAAGAAGCTTTATGATGGATGTGCTGAGAGTTGGAGTCGTAGTGTGAGTGGGAGAACAACATTTTCAAAGCATGGCAAAAGACGGGAAAGAAGTGATGGAAGACAGAAGATTAAGAACGCAGGGACCTCGATCACGGGTGACAGGGACACAATGGAGGTGCGGAGAAAAGCGAGAAAGGATGTGGATGCCAAGAAGAGGGCTGTGGAGAGTGGGGGGATCCTGTCAGGTCAATTTGATGGATTTGATCAATGAATGTTCCAAATACTATCGCAGCATAATAATAGAAAGCTCTTGAACCATTAAGCAAGGCACACTCTTAATAAGCCAATGCAAAGAGACAATAATGGGTGTAATGTAAAAGCAGTTGCACTTCTTTAGCCCCCTGTATAGGGTATTCTTTCACTTGTTCAACTGAAATGAATTGGAGAACGCGTTCTCATGGGTGTAATGTAAAAGGCCAATGCTAATAAAGATCAACATTAGGAGCCACTCGGTATCTCGACATTCTTTACTCGTACAATATGGTAAAAAATGCTATTTTTTTCTTTAAGTCCCCGTCCCCCAATTTGGGATCAACCCAGCAAATTTGATTGAAAATTTGAAATCACCACGCCAGAGCTATTCAGGGTGAAGGGCATAAGAGTCCAGTTCGATATGAAATTAATATACCTAATTACCTATTGTAATTACTAAACATAAACCTTAACTTTCTTTTCTGTATATACGCCAATTAAGCTCACTAGGAATGACCTTTATGGAGCCTTCCACCTCAGCAAATATTAAAATCATCACAAGTGAATCAAGTTTCATAGCAGAACTTATAGTACATGAACATAAAAAAAATAAATAAAAAAATAAAAAATAAAATAAAATCATGCGGCAGAAGAAACAGAAGTGGCATTAACAATGCTGTTATGCATACCAACAGTCGGAACACACGCGCGACTTGAATTATCAAACAAGAGTAAATATTCACACAACTTATGAGAATTTCCTATATTTTAGAGAATGTTCCTCATTAGCATGAAGACAACAAGACCAATAAAGAACTAGTTACTAGTTTACTGATATCAACACGAGTTAATCCAATACTGCAGTTAAAGTAGATCACCATGCAGTCTACACTTGACGGCAATCAGCAATTGCGAATAACAACAATCTCTTAGAAAAAGTGCTCTTAGCAATAAATAAAAGGGGGAAGATGAATAACCAAAGTACCAAATCTCTGGGAATAGCTTGTTTATCATTACACCAGAGGTGGGTATTGCTTGGCCTGCACTCGAACCCTCTTCTTATACTCCACCGCATCCTGTGACAATCCAGTTGTAAAGATATGAAAGAGTTCCAAAAGAAAACAGAAGACTCGAGCAAAGATGGATCAACCACTTAAAATTAAACTTCTCAGCACTACCATCTCCGACCCACAACTCTAAAATAGGTTGCTTTTGCACCAAAATGATGTAACTTTAACTCCAAATTTGAAGTTCATCCCCACCATTAAAGGAACTGCAATCAAACTCCAAATGGAGTGAAACGCCAAAATGGTGCAGGGGATTCGCTCCAACCCTGCGCCGAATTCCAACTCCATTTTAGAGAGCGCTATTTTTTAATTAAATTTTTTTGACGGTTAAATAATAAAAGAAAAAAATTGACCCATAAAAAGGAATATCAAGGTAATATTCCTTCTAGAATAAGATTTGAAGTAATGGTTAGATGAACTTTAAATTTGGAGTTAAAGTTGCACCATTTTAGTGCAAAAGCAACTCAATTTCAGAGTTGTGGGTTGGAAATGTTCTTACTTCAATGTTACTCTAAAAGAAATATTACCTTTATATATGCTTTTTATGGGCCATTTATTATTATTAACCTTAAAAAGTTAATTAAAAAAATAGCTATTTGCGTTGCATCTCCAGTAGTGTGCCAAATCTGGCGCAGCACTGTAGCAAATTCCAAGGGATTCACTCACCCTGCACCATTTTGGAGTCTGATTGGAGTTGCTCTTAAATCTTATCATCCCACAAGAAAAGAAAAGCAAATAAAAAAAGAAAAAACAAAAACAAAAACTATCCTTCCCCATCTTGCGACAAGTAGAATCTATAACACAATAACATATCAGGGTCGGAGTGCACATATTTGAAATGTGCATATTCGAATGACTTTACAAAGTCAGGATAGTTTTTAAAATAATTAAGCCCTGAACTGTTTGTTTACTGAACCAACCAGCAAATTGCATCTCATTAGAAAATAAGAGTTCGCCATATTTCAACAGGTAAAGTAAATATTTTACTGAAAAGTGAAACCAAAAGAATTTCGTCCGCTAAACTGTTGGGAGATTTTCAAAGTAGAAGAAACAGGAGCCCATTAGGCAAAGTACCTGGATGAAGAGATGATAGCCTTCTGTTTGTGCAGGATCAGCAGGATTTGGCTGATCCAGAAGGTCCTGGATGCCCACAAGAATTTGCTTCACCGTTATAGCCGGTCTCCACCCCTACACATAAGACAAGCATTCTAATAAACCCACCCTAAATATCCAACTAAACTTAACCAGATTGCAAGTAGAAAGTACTTACGCTGTCCTCATTAAGAATTGATAGGCAAACCGTTCCAGATGGGTAAACATTTGGATGGAAGAAACCTTGTGGGAACTTACACTTTGGCGGCTTGCTTGGGTAGTCCTCACTGAAGTGAAGTGTCAGTGGGAAGTAACCACCCTCCCAGTCCGTCTGCAACATCACACGTAAGGAAAGTATTCCCAGAAAATTGATTATAAGTTGGTTTAACTAACAATGACAAAAGAAGAAGCATAGACAGCATGATCTTCATAACCCATAGATTATTTTTAAAAATAAGAGAGAAAAAACAGAGATGTAGAGATCGAGACCCCATGAGTATTCAAATCCAGAATAGAACCTCTCATAGCATTTTCCCGGCTAATATGAATTCCCTCCAAATATCAACACAAGCTACTTTCATTACAATGCACGGTGTTAGGAGCTTAAAGGTATTACACAAAACAATAAAATGCTTAATCTCACGATTGGAGACCATATCCTAAACGTAGAACATTTAACTAGTATTTTAAGGGCTAACATGCGTTCCGAGTAGTTATCAATAATCAGATAAAACAACACTTATTACTATCTGTACCACATACTGAGGTCCCATCTGGAGAATACATAAAGAGGCCTCATAGCCTGCAAAGAGTAGTAGTAACAGAGGGTCAAAAAGACACAAATGCGACCATGAGTACAAGTCGTGATTTGACTGTAAGAAGATCCTATTTCCTTTATTTTCCCCTGTTACATAGCTATTTACTCCTGGGTATTGAAGTATTTTTAAAGTGTCAAACTATGGAAATTTCTGTTTTTAGATATCACTTATGTCATATCATACTGGGTTATCAATTTAAAGACATGGGCATGAATGAGGTGAGGCACAAATCAATTACAACAAATATTATAAAATGATTACAGAAAAACTAGCATCCGATCGCAAAATAGATACAAATCATGCTATAAATCATCTTTCAATTGCGTGCATAAGATTCATAAGAAAAAAAATACCTAGTCAATCTCTGAAGAAGCCCATATAATCATGCAAGTACAAAATAGGAAATCCAATAGACCACAAACACCTTGGCAATACACAAAATATATCGCAAAGAACACACCAAACAAAAAACGCTTAAAACAAACAAAATAACTAACATAGTTACAGATTATAACAGACCTTAGGAAACGCAATAAAACGAAAATAATGACTGAAATCAAAAAATTAGGGATTTTGTATAGAATGAATAGATATAGCGATTATATATATAGGAAATCTTACGCCGGCCTTTCCAGGAATTGTGCAATGCCACACCATCAAATTGACCGTACCATCAGGCAGAGTCTCCGGCTTCGCAACGAAACCCTACAAGGACAAATTCAAAAATCAACCAAAAATCTTAATCCAAAAAAAAAATTCGAAACTTCGCGGAGCAAAACAAAGAAGAATCTAGAATAAAAAAGAAACCGAACAAGATAAAGAGAGAAGAATAGAGATGTTACGGACATGGGGATGGTTCTTACGCCAGGACTTGCGCTCCTCAGCGAGACGGCCACGAGCAATACCACCCGACATGGTTCGTTTTCTCTCTCTAGAACTCTTTCTCTCTCTAAAAAATTCGCTGTTTCTCTCTCTACGGCTTCGGCGACTTTTTTTATAAGAGATGAGAACGAAGCATCGTCTTCGGTTTCGCTTTCCGATTTCCGAATCTGCCCCTACTCTCCGAAATTAGGGCGGAGAGAGAGAGAGAGAAAGCCCCTATGTACTGTCAAGGCCTACAGAAAATGTACGGTCCAGATCTGACAGTGGCCGGTGCGGAGCAGCTAATTGGACTAATGACAGATTGTCGATTTTATGCTTTTTTTTTATTTCGGATTATTTAAAGGGACGTTCTCTTACGTCAACGTAATAATAGTTTAAGCCTGTTTAATTATTAATTTAAATTTTTAATTTGAGTTAAATTGTAATTTTATATGAGAATTTTTTATTATAATAAAAAAATTAAATATAATTATTTTTAAAAAAATTTATTATAATAAAATTTAAATTTAAATTAATAAAATAAATAAGATTTAAATTTTTTATCTAATAAATTTATATAAAATTACCTAAAAAATACGGAGATCTAATAAATAAAAAATTTAACCTAGGCACGCCTCTCTTATTTAAATTGGGATTCGGATTAAAAAAGAATGAATTTGTAGACTCGTTTATTCTTATATTTATATTTATATTTCTTTTTGGGCGAATTATTCTCGCGTGAGAACCACGCCACAGTGCCCACCCTCACATTCATGTGAGTCGGTGACCCCATGTATTTAAGCACGCGGCTTTTATAATGCCCGGTTTATGGGCTTGATGACTTTACAGGCAATATTAATGGGCTCAGTGAGAAGCCCAGTTTCTTCCCGGCCAGGTTTCTAGTCTAGTAAATTAATCTCTGCCTGGTAAGTAGGGAATTGTAATCTAAAGATTATTTTTATAAATTCCCCAAAATATGTACTATGTTTCCTCTTAATTTTTTAAAATGATTCAAAACATATCACATCTATAAAATAACGATTCAAAATATCTCCTCCGTTTAATTCTATCTATATTTCTAACAGATTTTGGTGATGTGGCAGAAAATAAATATTACTTAAAGTCATTACATTCTAATTAAATATCACAATGATTAAATGTTAAAAAAATAACAATAAAAAAATTATTTTAAAAAAAAGTCCATCGTTTTCTCTCTCCAATCTCTTCCTCTTCTCCCTCTCACTGAACTTGTTAGAGAAACTCACCCTCTAGAGACCGTCGTTGTCGGTGATGCACTCAGATTTGGCCCTGTGTAACTCCAATGACGAGGGGCTGGTGGACTTGGCCGCGATTGTTCGTCATTAGGCGGCTTGGCTGGGTTCACAAGGGGGGGGCAGCGCAGCAGAGGGCTTGTGGGGTGGGCGAGATCGCTGGAAGGCAGTTCATGAAGGGGCCATGGAGGGTGCAGAGGAGGATTTGTGATTTGCGATTTGCAATTGTTGCCCCGAACGACGACAGAGCCTTGGGCTTTAAGGTTAATCATGTAACGCCCTCCAGAATTAAACATATTTAATTATGCTAAATTGTGAGTTATTAGTGTGCTTAATTTGATTTTCTCAATTAATTAAGAAACTTTAAATTATTTTTTGTATTTATGATTTCAGCCCAAAGGTTTTTGAAAATACACTTCATTTTAATGTATTTTCTTTTCTTTCTCTTCTTTTTCTCTTTTCTTTCCCTTCCTTCCCGTGGTTGCCCAAACCAACCTTTCTCTCTCTCTCTCTCTCTCTCTCTCTCTCTCTCTCTCTCTCTCTCTCTCTCTCTCTCTCTCCTCTCTCTCTTCTATTTCTCCGATGATGGTCCCTCCCTCTTTTTCCCCTTTACTCCAGCCGGCCACCGGCCATCTCTCTCTCCCCCTCTCTCACCGGCATTCTCCCTTGCTCTCTCTCTTTCTCCCACCTCTCTCTCTTTCCGGTTTGTTCCTATCGAAGCAAGAAAGAAAAAAAAAGAGAGAAAAGAGAGAGAACAACTCCATCAACTAATTTGAGGTAAAACCCCTTAAAACCCACTATTTGATTTGAATTTTAAACTTAAGAAAGTTTAATTTTGGTTAGATTTGAATAATTTTGAGTTAGGGTTTGGATTTGAATAATTGTTGTTAAAATTGAATTAAATTTAGGGATTTTCGGTTATTGGACTTGTTGAATTGATTCGAAACTGATTTTGATGATTTCTGGAGAATTTATTTTGAAATTGAACTTGAACTGCAGGTTTGACATTTTCCCTATTTATGCCTGTATGTTGCCGAAATTTCTTTAAAACCTTCTTTTTAAGCTGAATTAAAAGGGAAACCAAACCCATGAATTGGATTTCAATTTTTAAAGAACCCCCAAACTGAATTATAAAGTCGTTTGTGACACTTGGATTTGAGTCAAGGCACACTAATAGGAAATAATTAGACATAATTGAACTTAATTTGTTTTAGGAATGACGATTGTGTTCTAATATTTTGTTTTGTGACAATGTTAGTTGAAGGATCAGATTAAAAGCTTTGAGGAAAGCGGATGCTAGGATAACGAAAGGCTAGCCTAGGTTTGATATCCGAGATGTAGGATATTCTTGTCCATATCCTTATTAGCCTTACTTTAAATGATTTTGGCCTATGAAAATGTTTTAGAACAAAACATGTTTAAAGAAAATGATTTTCAAAGAAATAGCATGAATAATGCTATTGGGTTTCCAATAATTTGAAAATGAGATTTTAAAGAGTTTTATTTCTTAACATGAAATATTTTAAGAAATGATAAAACGCATCATGGCCACAGAGATCGGGATATGGGAATAGTATAATTGGAGGCAGGTCCCGAAACCCGTACGGTCCACTTCTTGCTCAGTGGTGTTATTATGGCTCTGCATATTTTTATTATACAGATATTTTACTAATATTATGTGAGTATTCCGGGTGTATGTCTTCGGACCGTGAGTACTTTAATTTATAATGTTTTATAAAATTATATCTTATTGGGCATTCCACTCATTTTTCTTCTGTTTTCAATATCTATTTTGGTATTTGTATATTTTATTTTATTTTCATGAATTTTCTTTAATTAATTCAGTTTAATTAAGTTAAATTTTAAATTAAACCTCAATAATCACGGCCCTATCCTTAGGGTCGTGACAAATCACCTATTCCATTTTCTTTACACATCTTAATCCTCATATTCTTCATTGCAACAGGTTTTAGTTCAAATTCTCTAACTAAATTTCAGCGAAGTTCCGCCCAATTTATGGGTTTCCTAACCTAGCCATAGTTTGTTTTATCCGTAATTTCAACCTTTCAAACACATCACATGATCATTCTCATTCTTTTTTATCATCATAATCTCTAGGATTCCTTCACTATTTTCACAAGATTTCTCTCTAAACAAAAATGCTAAAAACATAATCTAATAACTGAAAATTTAACCTTTTAGGCATTAGGTTTTTTTGGTACCATTCATAACCATAAGCCAATCATCATTCTTTAAAAAAAAAATTCATGAATTCTACTGTTCATGGACATCTAGCCATGGTTAAAAATTTAGAAGAATGAAGAACAAGTTTCAGTGACGCTAATCAACGGTAGTTTCCGCCGATTTTATTTTGAACTCGGTTTTCTCAATTTGGGAAATTTTGTTTTCCTCTCTTTCTTTGGCTGAGTTCTCTCTGTTTTCTTGTAATTAAATGGAAATTTTCTTGTATTTTTCCCTTCTAAAATGGTTCACAAAAAAGAGAGGAGGGACATAGGTGCAATTTTGACACTTTCTAGGGTCTTTTTTGCAAAAGAAAAAACTCAAAATATCTATTTGGCTTCTCCCCTAAGTCTTGGCTGGCCTTTCTCCTTCACTTTCCATGCATCATAATCTCAGCCCTCCATCCGTTAATCACCTTAAATCTCAACCATTTGTTTTTAATAACTATCTTATTTCGATTAAGTTTAATTCTTATCCGGTGAGCGTTTTACCTGTGTTTTTCAGACTATTGGTCAACTTGGTCAACTTTACTCAACCTTGACTAACTTTTCAAGAGTGACCCATTGGTCAACTCTTGGTCAACAAGTTTCGACTCGGTCAACCCTAATCGGTCAAAAACCCTAATTTTCTCGATTCGGCCTTCCGAACCCTTTTTTCGTCCGTTCTTCATTTTGATTGTTTCTAAAACCCTAAAATTGATGATTTTTAATCCTTCTTCATTTCTTAAACTTAGTATTCATGTGTTTGTCTACTTGTGGGGATAACACAGCGTTCCGTGCCTCTTTCTTGATTACAGTCTAAAATTCGGTAACTGCATGATAGCTCAGAAATTTCTGACTTTTAGCTTATACTTTGCTATTCAATATTAATAACAACAAATACTTATCATAAAAGTATTCTTATTTATAATACAAAGAATTTTAGAAAATTTCATCTTATACAATAATTTTCTTCGACAAATTTCCCGATCATGACACCACTGCCATTCACCTGCCATTAACATGATAGAATTTTGGGTACATCAACATACTTTGTGCCTTGAGGTTGCTAAGCATAGCCTTGTTGTCTCGTATACTTTACTTTCATTACATAACTTACTTTCTCTTACATCCATAAATACTATTTACTTCATACATAAAGCAGCATCTTCAAAACACGTGGTGCATCCACTATCCACTTACCCACATCTCACTACTCTCCGATGAGGATTTTAAGGAGAGATCTGAGTTCATCGATGCGAACACCTTTGACATCACTAGCACCATTTTAACAACTAAGCTCATGTCCAAAATCTACCAAACAAAGAAGATAATCTCGTGGTTTACGTTGGTGACAAAAGAGATACAGAGCAAAAGCATTCTTTGCATTCCAAAAGAAAAAGAGAAAGGAAACGTTAAAACAAGATTGGAAATTTTCAGAAAAGAGAGTGAAATAGGTCTGCAAGAATAAGGTGAAGAAGAAGACTTTTTTTGGGGGTTTTTTTTTTGTTATGTTTTTTAAATAAGTTTTTAATTTTCTTTATTATATAATAAAATATATATACATTTAATTATAGTTTAATGGTTTTAATTGATTTTTTTACCTGCCACATCAGACAGAAAGGGTATTTTGAACCTTTTTTTTATAAATCAAAGGTATTTTGAATCATTTTAAAAAATTAAGGGGCACTTTGAAACAAGATAGATATTTTAGGGGGCATTTATAAAAATAATCCTAATCTAAAATTTCAAATGCATCATTTTTATAGAAAATTGAAGACTAGTCACATTATTTTTTTAATGTTACTTTTGTTAAGTTATGGAGTCTAATATGTCTTAATGATTATTTTGTCATGCAAAGGAATATGTGCATCGACTCCTAGGGTAAGGTCATTGTGGGAGTTGAAAGGGCGACGGGAAGCCCCTTCCAAGGAGCACAATGCAGAGCTAAAGATGAAAATGTCCACGACATCGTCAACATTTTCACGATATTGTCCATATTTTGAAGTCTCGATATGGATATGGGGAGAAAGATATTCTTCCCGGTGTGTCCATAAAATGTCTGCAATGTCCAAGAAAACTCATAAAATCCGTGAATATCCATAAATATCCAGGATGTTTTTGAAATGTCCACAAAATGTCCAAAAATCTTAAGAAATTTTTTTTAATAAAAATAAATTTTGTAGCATATTTTTTCAATAAAATGTGACAATATGGTTTAAATAAAAAGCAAATATTATGACTTAATTAGTATTTTAAAAAATTTATACTTTTTAAATAAACTATTTGTAAAAAGACGTGGTGTGACTCAACTGAGTCAAACTGATGAGGATTTTGTGGCCTTGAGTTTTGATTACATGAGCTTAAGAACTGAGCAAAGTTCATATGGCTATACATACAGTTCTCACATGAGATCTACTTCAGAAGTACAAAATTAATATGGTTTGTATGATATATTAGTATATTTTCCGTCACATGTCAATGTTGAAATGTCGTTACACATCCCTAAATACTAGCCATCAAGTTTGATAAACCAACAATATGCAATTTATGAGTTAACAATGAGAAGAGATCAAGAAACATACATGCGGCGTATCAACAATTACATCCAGAATTATTGAAGGGTAATATCTTGGCAAATGTATTGTTTAGATCAAGATCAGAACCTACCCAATGTTTTCCAACCTACTAGAAACTCATTTTGGCACTTAAAGTACTTTAATTTAGTGTGTGCTCTATTATGTTTGGTAGTTAATTTCTATGTAGTAGGTTGAATTATTGTTCCTTATTTATAATGAGTATGTACAATTATATTCGAATCATAATCCATATATAATTATGATAATTTCTTACTATATTATTCGACATAACTCTCATATTCTAATAGAAAACGTATTATTTTTGTTATTAAATTAGTTGAAATTAAGTAATATTGATTGTTTTAGCATTTTGCACAATTTTAACAAAAACTTCTAAGGTTTTCTCAGTGTATCCATTTTTTTTTGTTTATCCTTCGACATCGACATTTCCGTCGACATTATACGTAAATCAAAACATCGACAACCCCGTCAACATCGATATTTTTGTCCTTGGCAGGAGCCCCAGTCCAAAATGTCAGAAGGATAGTTTGAGGATTTCATACTTGTCAATTTGATTGTCCTAGTTTTATTATAACAAAGGGTATACAATTTTGAATTATGATTGGAGATACTAGAGAAAACATATACAGTAGTAAGGTATGCGATTTTTTTCTTGTAAACTTTTTCTTCATCATAATAAATTAATACAACAATTGAAATTATGACAGTCTTACATCAAGACGAAGCTCTATAAACTTCGTGCGTTTGTTTTTGCTTGATTTATTTTTATGCGATTTTCTTGCTCTTGGTAACATATAATTAGGACGTCTAATTTTGAATGGTTAGTTTGATGGTGAATGGTTAGTTTGATGATTATTGTGGATTATCAAACCTCTAGTTTTGTCAAGAGTATGAGTCAGTTGTTAACTTGTTGTCGTCAGTGTTGGTCTCCGAACGACAAACCAAACAATAGCCCCGTTTGGTCCGTTGGTTCGAATTGTGTTGATTTTTAAACTTTTTTATTTGAACAGAAAAGTTTGAACTGTATGGTTTAAACTATAGTCGGAATTGATGTTTGAATATGTAGTTAAAGTTTAAATCTAAACAGGGAATAAAATCTAAATTTGTGTTTGATAGGTGTAAAAAGTAGGAAGAATGGAGATCTTTTACTGTTCAAAAATGGTTTGAACTATTGAAATGGAGTAGGGAGTTTAATTCTAAGTTGGATAGTTTAATTCAATTTGAATGAGAATATAATTCAGACGGCGTGCTTATCAAACACGATTTTGAACTTGATTCACAACTCGAATTGAATTGAACTGAACCGAATCAGTAAAACAAACAAGCCAAATATTCTTTGTTGGGAGTATTATGTTGCTCACTTATTCAAGTTAGGCCATGTTAGCTCGGTTTGCATATCCGAAGCATTTGGCATCATTAACAAGGTTAATTGTGTCGATGTTAATTCAGCATTCCGAGTCCTAGATGATTTAGGGTATGTTCTTTTCTCAAATTTGAGTTATGAACTTGAGTTTAGTATGTGAGAGAAAACACTGTAATAAAAAAGTTAAATTTAAATTTTTGTGAATTAAGTTAGGTAAAAGAACATGCCCCTAGTAATTTATTCATGGTTGATAAAATTTTATTTAAAAATCCCGAGTCTTATAGATGATCTGGTAATTTTGCTATTTGTTCTTGAGAAAAGAGTAAAAATAGATAAGAGACTTTTTCATGTAATTTTTTAATTATATTTCGGTCATCTCTTTGTATTTTATGGTTAATTTGATAGTATTTTATGATAATTTGGTGTTTCTTCTAATCAGTTCATTTGGTGAGTTATTTTATGGGTAGTAATTTGCTAGATTACTCCAGCATCCATCGTCGAAGACTATCGGCGGTTTGTGTTGCAAAAAGGCAATATAAGTTGGTAGCTCACTAATGGTAATCTAGTAGATTATTTTGAGATCAATGCCGATCAATAGTTACTCTTGATTCTGTCGACATAATATAGTGGATTACAAGCAACCACTCATGGAATAATTTTGACAAAATATATTTTATTTTGACCGTTAACCTATTCTCTGATTTGGAAAAATTTTAGGAAAAAATTTTAAATTTAACCATTATTTTTTCAACTCTATTATTTATATTAATACACAAAATTTTAAGGTCATTACAGAAAATAATTTATAGAATACGAAATAATAACATGTAGATTACGAAAGATAACTAATAAATTATTAATATCATAAGATAAATTCAACAAAGTAATAGAAATAAAATAGTAACCATCACATCTAAGGCCCAAATGAACGGCGATATTACTTATAAAAAAAAGGAAAATAGTAGAAAATAGGTTAATGTGAAAAGCTTAAGAAAGTATATAGGTCAATTTTTAGTTATAAAAATTAATAGGCCATAACTTGTCAAGTTATGGTTCATAACCAGATAAGTTATAGATAAACTTATCAAGTTATGGTTCATAACCAGATAAGTTATAAATAAACTTGTCAAGTTATGGTTCATAGCCAGACAAGTTATGGACAATAACTTGTCAAGTTATGGTTTATAACCAGACTAGTTATGGACGAAAATAGTAATTTGATCTATTTATTAACTTATGTAAACTATTAACCTATTAATTTTAATTTATCTCAAGTCTTAGCCTATTTCTTCATTTTTTCCTAAAAAACAAAGTGTGTTTTTTCGGCTGTAAGAGTAGAGTTTTCTTAGCGTGCCTTTAAGTTGTAGTGTTGAACTAGTGATGGTAATAGTGATAAGCAATGATTATGAAATGTATGAAAATAAAAGTTTATTCTTTTCTTTGTTTAGTATTTTACAAATATAATTGAACAAAACAGTGTTATGTTTAGGATTTCCACGGTAAGACTTATCTATCCATATGATCAATCATATTAAAATATATATATATATATAATAAATAAATAATTTTTAAAAAAAAACTTGCATAAATTTTGACAGAACAAAAATATAAAGCTTAACCAAAAATATCTTCCATACATAAGAGTGAGTATAAGTTTCTTCGGGGGAGGGGGGAGCGTCATTTTGTTGCCCCACCCTTTCGTAGCCCCTTCACTTGTTTTTATTTTTATTTTTTATACTTTCTTAACTTTTTTTTAGTTTTTTTATTTTTCTTTTCTTTCTTGCATAAATTTTGACAGAACAAAAATATAAAGCTTAACCAAAAATATCTTCCATACATAAGAGTGAGTATAAGTTTCTTCGGGGGAGGGGGGAGCGTCATTTTGTTGCCCCACCCTTTCGTAGCCCCTTCACTTGTTTTTATTTTTATTTTTTATACTTTCTTAACTTTTTTTTAGTTTTTTTATTTTTCTTTTCTTTTCTTCTTTTTCTTCCTTTTATCTTTTTTATTGCATCTTTTAACTTTTAAATTTTAGATATTTTTTAATATATCTCATTTAAATACTTTTTTATAGTTATTTAAAATATTATTTTTCTAATTATCCTGTTAAATTAATTTATTCTCTAGTGTGCTACTGCATAGACATCTTTTATCTATAATCTTTATAAATTTCAATGTCAATTGCGAAACATTTCACATAAGTTTTTTTTTTTTTTTTGTCTTTTTTTTTCATCTTTTGCTTCAGAACTTTTTACCCCACTTTTATCTTTATTTTTTTTATTCCATCTTTTTTCTTTTTCTTTTTTTTTTTTGATGATTTGTTAAATGAGTCACGTGCGTAAAGTGTTTTTAACTAATTATAAAAAATAAATAAAAAATACCTAAGGTTTCCTCAACAACTTTGTTGCGTGAGACAAACATGAAAACAAATTAATTAAGTTCACTTCCCAACCAAAACGATCCACCATGTTTTCATTATCTTATCTTCTAAACTTTGTCACATGCGATATATCGGTGCTAAATTTGACACTTGACATAGTATATGTAAAATTTGGCATCAAATATAACATTTTGTATTAAAGAGTTTGCATAGAAATTTGGTATTACATAGCATGCTCTAATGATGACTATTGTACCATCAATCACTATTCTATATATAATAATATTAATTCAAATGCAGGACTCCCAATATTCACTTGATACAGAAATGTTTTCATCAACAACAGTTTTTGATCACTGCACCTGGGGAAATACTTTTCTAAGATCAGTGATTATGGCGTCACTTTTTGTAGCCTAAAGTTTAAGATAAGACTTTGATTAGAACTTCTAGCTTTGTCGTTCACTGGTAAATTTTACTTAGACGCATATCATAAACTAAAACTTGCTTAAAAGTGAAAATGTAACCGATTTGATAGTTGGTCGTGTTTAATGCATGTGAAAAAACTAAAGCAAATATTGTCGTTTTTATGAAAAAGTAGCTGGAGGTTGGAACAACATGAAATCTTGTCATAACAATTATTGTTGCTGAGGGACCCACGAACCCTAATAATAAATCTTTATTAGCTTAATTCTAATAGATTAATGTGAAATAGGCCTAAATTATCACAGACAAAGATGCAAAAGAAAGGTTTATTGTGTGTCGTTTATAGGCAAGTGCAGTTAACATCTTTCGAGGGACTTGTTGAGGCTTGAATGTGGACTTGAGAAAGGAAAACTTGTATAAATATATCTTTAATTTTAGGTTAATTTAGAAAGTAGACCATCTATTTTGATATTTTATCAATTTTATACCAGCATATTTTAAGAATGCATCAAAATCATGCTCTAGCTTTAACCTAGTCAATGTTCAATTTTGACTTGAGACAATGACAAAATTAAGCTCAAAGAAGAGAAAAAAAAAAAAAAAAAAGGAGAAGGAAGAAAAAAAATGAAAACAACAATTTAAAAAAAAAAAAAAACAGTTTTTTACCCTTAAAAAAGGTTTCTGTGTTTTTCTTTTTTCATTTGAAATTTTTGGAATTTTTTATTATTTTTATTTTTATTTAAATGTTTTTAGGATATTTTCATCATTACTTTGGTCACTAATTAAGCATTGACCATTCATGATATACATTTGATATACACTTAAAATATCTTGATATATAATTGATAAAGTTCAAAATATATGACATCTTTCTCTATAAGGTTATTTATACAAATTTATCTTGAGTTATAATATGCTTGTAAAGAGAGAGGTCATCAAACTATGCCCATCTTTTGCTAACCTTCTCAACGACATATCAAATGCTCCGGCCCTACCTTATCTATAATTGGACAATAAAACAAATAATATTCAAAGTCCTAAGCTTACCATATGATCACACTATTCCTGAGTTAGTTCTGCATTGATTATTAAGTAATATGATATATTCAAACCATAGGACTGCCAAAAAAAAAAAAAAAAAACCAATTAACCTCTGTTTGGAAGATGCAAAATTGACTTCCAAACCCATTTGCATTAATTCCTTCCATTTCACTACTTCTAATTAGTCTTGCTGTTGGAAAGTCATTGAAGCTGCCGACTCCTTATGAATTATTATGAATTATATTTTTTTTATTCATACCTTTCATTGTTATTGGTAGTGACAAGTCTAATAAACTCGACTATCATTTCACACTCGGTTCATATGCCCTTTTTCTTGTCCCTTTTCGTCTCCTTTTAATAATAACATTTCACGATTTTTTCATTAACGTGATAAAATTTTTTAATTAACGTGATATTTTAATTAACGTGTCACAATATTATTAAAAAGACATGAAATGAGACAGAAATAAATGGACACATGAGTTGGTTTATTTGATAAACTAGTTTTGGGAGCATTCTTACCGTGTTGAGACAGTTTATTTATTTACTGAATAATAAAAATTTCATTTATACAACAAGTTTTTTTAATTTATTTTTAAAATGTTTTTAAAATTTTAGTTGAAACAAATTTTGACATAATAAGAATTTCTGAAAAACAATTAAGTGGAGACACATTTGAAGAAAATGATTTTAACCGTGGACAAAGAAATTAAATAGAAATACATGTGAAAGAAATTATTTTCATAAAAGTAAAGTGAGAAAAAATATATATTTAAAAAAAAACACACTGTAATAAATTAAGTTGTATAAACCATTCACAAAAACAAAACAAAAAACACATAAAAAAATAAAAAGAAATAAAAATGTGAGAAGCCAAAAAAGAAAAAAGAAGGGGGAGGGGGAGGTATAATTCCATAGTACAATTATCAATAGCAAAAAAAAAAAAAAAAGTATAAGTACAAGGGATCAAGGAGATTTTGACAGGGCAATTAGTGATCAAGAAGACATAATTATACCAAAATTTCCCAAAGTTAATTGTATAAGCACCCATTAAAGGAAATCTTTATCCAACATTTCAAAAAGCAGATACTAACTTTCAGTGCTTTATATGCATATTCACTGGGCTCAACCTGTAAAGAAGAAAAGAGATGTAAAGCTTGCTGGAATATATCTAAAAGCTTTAAAAACAATGCATTTTGGTTAACATCAAAGAAAAAGATAAAGAAAAAAATGCAAAGAGTAGTGACGATTGGGGCTTTGCTAGCAATTTTGGAACTTTAAGGGGACCACATGATGGGGATAATTGTTCCACAAGTGTAAGAGTCGAATTTTTTTTTTTTTTTATGATGTATACATAGGTCCGTTTAGTTTATTGATTCGAGTTTTTAATTTGAGTTGAAATGTAATTTGATGTGAGAATTTTTTATTGTAATAAAAAAATTAAATGTGACTGTTTCTGAGAGTTTTTTACTGTAACAAAACTTAAATTCTAAATTCGAATAAGTGAATTGAGCCATATTGAATTGCCACTAGTTGATGTAGAAAATACATGTAAGTTGGGCTCTTCTTTTATTGGATAAGGAGCAGCCTAAGAATCTGAAAAAAAAAAAAAAAAAAAAAAAAAAAAGAGGGAGAGATTTAAGAAAGATGAGCCTGAGAGGGCATGTGGGCAAAGGCCCACAAATGCAGAAAGCACCAATTATAACGACAAGAAAGAGAGAAAAAAAAAAAAAAAAAAAAAAAAAAAAAGGAAAAAAAAAAAATCTCAGCATAACTCTTTTAATAAGTGGATCATATGACAAAAAGCTCTAGGCTTATAATATGTGAACATGAATTTAGTGGTCTTAAGCAAAATGCCAATCTTTGTGATTTGCCCACACATTTTTTTCTTTCGGCAAAAGGGTATTTGGTGACCGTTTCATTAAGAAGCTTAAAAATACTTTGTTACTAAATTAAAAGCCAAGTTTCCAAGTAAAATGCTAACTTTCTGTAAGGCAGTCTAAGATTATGAGGAATCATAAGCACAAAAGATGGTTTGGTGCCGTGTTTTGCAAGGCATTCTTTGGTAGGCAAATTCTCAAATATAGGAGAAAGAAAAGCAAAACCCTGATATGTACACCAATAGAGAATGACATTTCACCTATACCGAAAAGCAAGAAAAGAATGTGGTTAAAGTGGTGAAGTTTGGTTCATTTTTTTAAGCCATACAAAGTCTAACTTCCAAGGCTTTAATGATGATCTTTTGGGACGATTAAGGTAAGTTCTAATGAGTCGGTGGAGGGAGGCCAAAAACAACCAAGATGGATTAACATCCGGATTAGGCTAACATCACATCCTAATTAGAAGAACTTAACTAATCCAAAACGAATTGGGTTTTGTTTGAAATCACTCATGTGAAGATGGGACCCGCCAAATGAGGTTACTTGGCTCGCATTCAAGCTAACGGTCGAATTGGGGAGAATCCAATGGATGATGGGTTAGGTGTAGAAAAGGAAACTTGAGGGTGATATGTTTGTTTGTTTGTTTTTTTATGTTATTTCTTTCTTTGTTTAGACCACATTTCTTCCGGAGAAAGGAGTGGTTTGAACAAACCTTACAAAAAGAAACCGTAATTTTTGTCCTTTTGGTTTTTGTTAGTAGTTTCATTGACTTGCATTATAACACTTATCAATCTAAGCAATATGTTCAAAATAGAGAGATAAATATGGCTTTGAATTCAGAAGTCAGATACCCTTTTTTTCCCCTAATAATGGGTCATAAATAAGTATCTTTTCCATCTACTCTTCCTTTCCCCACGGACCAAGTTATTCAGAGATGTACTTCTCTATTTCTTTTTCCTTAGAAGTCTCATTTTCATTTTCTGTTTCTTCCAAAAGGGAAAATGATTAATAAGATAGAAACTAAGGGATTGTTCTTTTGTCTAAAAAACTCAAAAAAAGACAACTCAAGTTTCAACTTTATTCAAGTTCACGTTCTTTTAAGTTCTAACTTTATTCAACTTTACTCAACTTTATTCAAGTTACAACTTCAACTCAAGTTATAACTCAAATTCAACTCAAAAATTACACTCAAGTTATACTCCAAAAGAACAACTTCTAAGAGTACTAACTAAAAGGATGTAGTAAGAGAACATAATAATAATAATAATAATAATAATAATAATAAATAAATAAATAAATAAACATAACATACATATCATCTTCTCCCTGTCCCTATTAAGTATAATCAGATAAGAAAGTACATAATACAATCTACTTTAAAAGTTTTTATTTATTCATATCTTCTCCTTATCCCTTTTCATATCAATTTAAATGTCATATGAGATAAAAATGTGTTATGCGGGTATTTTGATTTTAGATTACATGTTTCTACTTTTTATGATACTTTTATTATTGGAAGACATAACATGTGTCAAATTAAAAGGAATACATGAGTTTTGAGAAATACTAGCGTTACTCTTTTTATCACATTTTGCGTTCATTGTGAAACACTAGACTCCACTATCTTATTTTCTGTTTAAATAATAATATATCATGTTAGTGAAATTTACGTATTAAACAGTAAATGTCAATAAATACAGAATGTGATAAAAAAAATGACAAAAAAAATAACGTTAACGTTTCTCTTTTAATCCCTAAAAAATGTAATGTTTTGATCTCTTTGATTCTCCCCACATAAAAGGGTGGGAAAAGTAACTCAGCATAACACGATTGGAAGTAGTCAATGAGAAATAGAGCCAAGAGGGTGTTTGGGAGCTGGGAAAAGTGCTTTGGAGCTAACATATTAAACTAGGACACCATGTGAAGGAGGGCCCAAAAAGCTGCTATGTTACTCAATGCATTGTTTCATTGTGGCCATCGCTTTCCGCATTGTTTTCCATAAAACTCTCATTTACTAAAGCAAATCCCATCTATCGGCTTCTACACAACTTAAAAAGGCATTTTCAGTTTTTTTTTTCCTTCTCCGTTCTTTGTTTCTATTGGATACATAAAGTGTAAGATTGGTTGTCATGGATTTTCTACTAGCTTCTCTTGTCTTCTCTACTTTTATTATTATTGTTTTGTTTTATCTATTTTAGACAATGGGGCACAAGCCATTTGCATTCATAAAGGATCAAAACGAAAAGAAAAGAAAAATAACCAAAAGCTTACATGGATCTTGGGAAGGCGCTTGCTTTTGCTAGGAACTATCATTCTATATGTCACGCTTTCCTTTGTTTTTAATATTTATTTTCGGAGTCCAAGATGCCCTTTTTATATGTACTTACCACGTTATATAAAATGAAAGAACACCCTAGTTCCAAGACCAACTTAGGGAATTACCATTTCATACTGTAGGTGTTTCTTTCATTTTAACGACAAATGTTCTTTTGTCTAAAAAACTCAAAAAAAGACAACTCGAGTTCTAACTTTATTCAAGTTCATGTTCTTTTAAGTTTTAACTTTATTTAATTTTACTCAACTTTATTCAAGTTACAACTTCAACTCAAGTTATAACTCAAATTCAACTCAAAAACTACACTCAAGTTATACTCCAAAAGAACAACCTATTTTTGTTTGTACTTAAAAAAAAAACTTGATATTTGATTCTTCTAAACAACGAAATAATATTGAGAAACCCAAAACACTAACATACCTTTTGGTTTACCCAAAAGAGTGCATTTTTTTTTTTTACTGAGATTGTATCATATTGAATGCAACTACTTCACCCTAAAAAAAGAAACAAAACTAGAATGTAACTAAACAAAATCATTTAGAACTAATAGGTATTGATGATTAGATGACTCGTACTTTCAGGAGTATTCCTTTGATATATCATTGTAATTGTAATTTCAATTACATAAGAGAACATATGAGATCAAGAGAAAATTAAAACCAGTGCAACCGAGCTGAATCAATGTAAACTGAACGTTCAGTTAGGTGCCATATCAACATCAAAATAGACAATATAAAAAAAAGGGTAGCAGAGTCTACAACGGTGGAGACTCAAACCCTAACTTGAGCATGTATTCTCATTCAGTTCGCCGATTCAAGTTAAGATGTGACTTTATGTGAGAACTTTTAACTGTAGCAAAAAAAAAGGTTAGATGCGACTTTTATGAGAGTTTTTAACTGTAGCAAAATTGAAATTAAAAACTCGAATCGGTTAAATGAACGAGACGTCTTTCTCAAACTAAGGTGTCGATTCAATTTTGATTTAAAAAAAATGAATAAAAATAAATAAATAAATGGCTTGACTCGATTTGATAAAACACACACAATTTTGAGACAGAACCAAACTGGGCACACACCCTAGGTAAATTTTTACTCCAAACTTTCTACAGTCTCTTTCTTATAAAAAAATGCATGTTTTCAAATGTTAAATAATCAAAATAAAAAATACATATAAGATAATCAAATTTGATATATATTTATACAACAATTTAACTTCAGAACCCTACAGATAATATATTTTTTCATACACTACTAAATATTTCTCATTTTTCTCATCAACTTTTTTAAGATAGGCTGATAGGGAGCAACTCATCATTTTTGTTTTTCCTCCTGTCTACTAGCAAAAGAGAGATAACTTCTTACCGCCCGTTTGGTTTATGGATTAGAACCATGAGATTAAAATTATTTTTTATTTACGTGTATTTTTTATAAGAGAAAATATTATAATAAATCATGAACTATGATTCAAATCAGAGAATGAATCCTCCAACCAAACGAAAAAGTGTTTTTTTCTTTCTTTGTTTTTTATATTCTCAAACAAACAATACCCAAAAAAAAAAAGTACGATGACAGTTGGAAATACGGTAACAACAAATGTACGGTATAGACACTCAAGCATGGCACAAAGAGCAGAGAAAAAACAGAAAGGATCTTTCTTTTTTTTTTTCTCTAAAAAAAAAAAAAAAAACAAAGAAGCTCCCAACAAAAGGTAATGGAGGTTGGACCCCAAAGACAAAGAGAGGGGCAATATTGGAAGATTGAAAGAGAAGGCTTCTCACCAACATCGCCACCGCATTGGCTTTCGGGTCAGTCGGTCAAATACGCTCAATAGGAGGAGTAGTCAGTAGTGTCTGTGAGCTGTTGAGAAGAAGGAAAGCAATAATAACAAACAACAACAACAACAACAACAAAATGTTGCCTATTTCTACTAGTTCTACTTCTTGTGTTTTCTCTCACTAGAACTCTCTCTCTCTCTCTTCTCTTTCAAATCTCTCCTACCGCCACTACTAACACCCTTTCTCTCTCTTCTCTCTCTGTCTGTTAAATTCTGTGTTGATTCAGAAGACAATGAGATAAGGTTTTTTCTTTCTTTCTTTCTTTTTTTGGGGTAGAATTAGCGTTTTTCCTGAAACCCCGTTTCTTTTTTCTCTTCTGGGTTATCTGTTTTTGGATTGGAAATGGAAACGTCGGAGAATTGTTCTGTTAAGGTCGCTGTTCATGTCCGCCCACTCATCGGCGATGAACGCCTCCAAGGTTGTAAGGAATGTGTTTCTGTCACTCCTGGAAAGCCTCAGGTACTCTTACACTTCATTTCTTTTTTTTTTCTTCTTTTTTGGATTAAAAAACTTGGCTTTTTTAGCTTGTTGTAATTGTATGAGTTTCTTGCTTGTTTCCCTTGGAGTTCAGTAGGATTTGCATTTTTTTTTTTTTGTATTAGAATCATTATTGCATGTTCGGCAGTTTTATTTCGTACTAGAATGAGCTTATTAAAGCATTATATAACCCATTTCAGTTCAGTTATGTGCGGGGGAAAAAAAAAAAAACCCTGTTGAAGCACAATTAAATTTCTCACATTACGTGCTTCAAATTTCAATGAGTGTTAGTAAAAGTTGAATTGTGAGTAGATTGATTATGTGCCAAGAGACGTTTATAGTTAAGTGAAGTTGGTTGGAGTACAAAATTAATTGTACGTGAACACATTTCTGTTCATTTTTCTTAGGTGTATTTTACGAAGGCAAGCTTTGTATTTCCCATTTTTGACCAGCTGCTTAACCATGGTGTAGGTACAAATTGGCACACATTCTTTTACATTTGATCATGTGTATGGAAGCGGTGGAGCTCCGTCGACTGCCATGTTCGAAGAATGCATTGCCCCACTTGTGGAGGGTTTGTTCCAAGGATACAATGGCACTGTTCTTGCTTATGGTCAGGTAATCTCTTAAGTGTGGGAAATTCGCTTTGAAAAAGAACAATATCCATGATTTATTTTTCATACAGTCCTCGATTCTTTCGTTGTTTAATGTGTACATGTGATGCAGACGGGGTCGGGGAAAACGTACACCATGGGGACTGGCTCAAAAGATGGTAGCCAGACAGGGTTGATTCCTCAAGTTATGAATGCGCTCTTCAGCAAGATTGAAACATTAAAGAATCAAACAGAATTTCAGTTGCACGTTTCCTTTATTGAGGTACATTCATTATATGCCCAATTTCCTACATCTCAATATATATAGATATGCCCTAGCCACGTTTTTAAACAATTTGTTCAGTTAGATAAAGAGTTTTATGCTTCTAAAACTTAAGCAGTAGGTTGAAGGAGATGAACTGGGTATCAGCATTCTTGTTCAATATAATACGTGCCCAGAATATTATACACACACACACATATTTATGTATATATGTAGAGTAGGCCTCAATATTTCTGCGAAGCTATAAGATGGCTAATATCTCAACAGAGAAATAGTGATCGAACTGGCGAGTCTAGTACAATGACTAAGTCACATGTTATTTTTTCTAGCTCACTTTCTCTACCATCTCATGTATCCTTACAAAGAAGTTAATTAGAGGTTTTCATTTTGAAGATTCTCAAGGAAGAAGTGAGAGACTTGTTGGATTCCGTATCTCTGAATAAAGTGGAGAATGGCAATGGGCATGCTGGGAGAGTTACTGTGTCTGGAAGACAGCCCATACAAATTCGTGAAACATCGAATGGAGCCATAACACTAGCAGGATCAACTGAAATTTTTGTAAGAACATTACAAGAAATGTCTACTTGCTTGGAGCAAGGATCATTAAGCAGGGCAACTGGAAGTACTAACATGAACAACCAGTCCAGGTAAAGCCCCATGCTGGTACTTTATACGAAAATCACTTGTGGCTACTGGTTAGATTGCTGGTTGAGTTATCATTTTAGTAGACTTCATTCATCAGTAATGCTAACATTCTCTGTTTGTGGTATCATTTGCACATCCCATGTAGTTTTTCCGTTCCAAAGTTTAGCAGTTTTTACCAATATCTCTGAATATTTTGTTCCAAAGAATGACTAGTGAATTGATAAATCTGGATGCTCGGAAATGGTTATCATGGCTGCAACTTAAATAATTACTTTTCATAACCTAATACTATATGGTTCGTATTTGCATGTTTGTACTAGTCGGTCACATGCCATCTTCACAATCACATTAGAACAGATGAGAAAAATCCATTCAGTTTTTCCTGGGAATGACACTCCAGATGAGGATATGGGTGAAGAATATTTTTGCGCAAAGCTCCATTTGGTGGATCTGGCAGGATCTGAACGGGCTAAAAGAACTGGTTCTGATGGTGTTCGTCTGAAAGAAGGTCAGTAAATCTGCTTATGCAATATAACCTAGTGCACCATTTATTAAAAACAGTGAAATTTGTAACTTTCAATTTTATACTCAGGTATACACATTAACAAGGGACTTCTAGCACTTGGCAATGTCATTAGTGCATTAGGGGATGAGAAGAAGCGGAAAGAGGGTGTCCATGTTCCTTATCGAGATAGTAAACTCACCCGACTCTTGCAGGTAAGTTTAAGATTATAAGTTTCAAGTTTCATGCCTGAGACATAAATTCGTATGTGATATTAATTAATTAATTTATTTATTTATGTTGACATGCAATCTGATTTTTACAAATGGCACAAAACAAGAGCTTCATCAACCTATGAGCTAATTCAGATTACAATATGTTTTTGCTAACTCGTACTTTAAGTAATATATACATAAGTGAAATGAAATGATTTCAAGTTTCTTTTATTAAATTTATTTCTTGGTAAATTCTTTTTAATTCCATATTCTTCTCAATTAGTGCCCTGTATAACTAAATTTTCTTAACTAATATATTGTTAAGGGACCATTTAATGTTCTTTTTTTTTTACTTTATATCTCTCTTCTACTTGTCCTGAGCTAGATTATTCGTGAATTGTGACAGGATTCTCTTGGTGGAAACAGTAAGACTGTCATGATAGGTAATTTGAAAAATGATCGTTTAGTTGTTAAATGTTTGCTCCAATGACATTAACAAATTTGGTTTAAGCATATCCCTGTCGTTACTCGTACAACATTTTAAAGTAGTTTCTTGTTTCCAGCAAGACAGCTGGCGTCAATGGTTTCCTTGTCAGTCTTGATTTAATACAATGCCAATCTTTTTCTGGCATTGTTCTTGGCCACTTTACATTCTTCACTCTGATCTCATGTCACGTTCTTCATGTAATACTGTGGAATTTATATCCTCAGCAACAATTTAATGATTTCTTCCAAGATATCCTGGTCCGAATTTCTTCTTCTGTTCTTGCAGAGTCCTTTTGTCTCTTATAAGATGTAAAGTTTTGCTATTTTTCCAGCCTGCATCAGTCCTGCTGACATCAATGCTGAGGAAACTCTCAACACTCTCAAATATGCGAATCGTGCTCGCAATATCCAGAACAAGCCTGTTGTAAGTTTATCAGCTGGCTCTGTTGTTATTAGTTCTAAAATATCCACCTCATATTGTGCTAGGCAGTTGATGAAGAAAGGCACTTGATTTCTTTCCAAATTTCTTGGATATATCAACGTGTAATGAAGAAATATTTTACTTCTTTGTATAGGTTAATAGAGACTTGATATCCAATGAAATGCAAAAGATGCGACAGCAGTTAGAGTTCTTGCAGGCTGAGCTGAGTGCTCGTGGGGGAGCAACTCCATCAGAGGAAGTGCGGGTATGTGCTTAAAGACCGTCTCTTACTTTTTCTTGATGTGACTGTCTCTTACTTTTGGGTTTACTTGTTTCTGTATTAGCTTCAATGAATTTTAATTTTGTTTAATTCTGCTTTTCTAGGTTCTTAAGGAAAGAATTATTTGGCTTGAAGCCACAAACGAAGGCCTTTCTAGAGAACTTCACGAATATCGTAGTAGACGTGCTGTGCAGTGTGAAGCAGATGCTCAAGTATGGGCAGGAGACCAATTTCTGTGATATTTGAACAACTTTTTCATTTTCTTCCTCCGGTGACTTAAAATTGTAACTATTGACATTTCTGGTTTTGTATTTCTCAGGATGGCCGTGTTTATCTTCCAAAGAATGATGGACTGAAGAGGGGTTTTCAAAGTATGGATTCATCTGATTATGAGATGGGTGATACCATACCAGGTAAAACATTTATTTGGACTGCTTTAGAGGGGTAACGTTGAGTCAGGGTTGAAGAATCTTTAGTGCACATCCTACTTTCTAAATATCCTTGGGCTAACTTTATCATATAACTAGTCTTGTGGTTTACTAGTATGGTTCTTTACATCTTCAGCATTATTGCAAAACTCTACAGGTGAAAATCACGGGGAAATTAACGTGGCAACTAAAGAGCGGGAACATGAACTTTTGCAGAATACTTTGGATAAGGAGTTGAATGAGTTAAACAAGCGTTTGGAGCAAAAAGAGGTTTGAGCTTTTCTTAAAGATTATTTTTGTGTTAACTACTGAACCGC
>NW_010359814.1:112319-153799 GCF_000414095.1 Morus notabilis
TTACGTTCTGCATTTCATTTCTCTCTGTAATGAAGTATTGAAGTTAACCAAAAACAGGTGGTGGTATTTTTACAAGCCAAGAATCTTTATGACATGTTTTAACTTTTACAAGTTAAAGTTTTGAATTGAACTGAAACATATTCCTATCCTGAATCTGAATCAATATCTACACTTTTTTGTGCAGTCTGAAATTAGACTTTTTGGGGGGCTTGATACTGAAACACTCAAGCAGCACTTTGGTAGGAAAATCTTAGAACTTGAGGAAGAGAAAAGAATCGTGCAGGTCTGAAGAACGTTCTTGAACTTGTATTAGAATGTCATGCTTTCATTTTTGTTGCTGATATTACGTAACCACAGCAAGAGAGAGACCGGTTGTTGGCTGAGGTTGAGAGCCTTGCTGCTAATTCTGATGGACAGGCGCAGAAAGTGCATGATATTCATTCACAAAAATTAAAATCCCTTGAAGCTCAGGTAATCCGCCGAAATATTTGAATATTCACATTGTTTTTAAAAGTTGCATTGACGATAAAAAGAATTTTTGTTGTATCAGATATCAGATCTGAAGAAGAAACAAGAAAGCCAGGTCCAACTTTTAAAGGAAAAACACAAAAGCGAGGAAGCCGCAAAGCGGCTACAAGCTGAAATACAATGTATTAAAGCTCAGAAGGTTCGTTCTGATTTGGTGTTTGACCAAGTTTTGTAAATGATCTGCAAAACAAGCTTGTAATAATTGGATGTGTCTTGCCTGTTTGTTTTTTATTCTGTAGGTTCAGTTGCAACATAAGATAAAACAAGAGGCGGAGCAATTTCGACTATGGAAAGCCTCTCGTGAAAAGGAATTGCTGCAGGTTCTTTGCTTTTAATAATAATAACAATAATAATAATAACAACAACAACAATAATAATAATAATAATAATAACAACAACAACAACAATAATAATAATAATAATAATAACAACAACAATAACAATAATAACAATAACAATAATAACAATAATAAGAAGAATAATAACAATAATAATAACAATAATAATAACAATAATAATAATAACAATAATAACAATAAGAATAACAACCACAATAATAATAATAACAACAACAACAATAATAACAATAATAACAATAATAATAATAATAATAATAATAATAATAATAATAATAATAATTTATTGCGCTGTTTTTGGAGCTCATGTCATTTGTTATTTCTTTTCTATTATGATTTTATCCTGTGCAGCTAAGGAAGGAGGGAAGGAGAAATGAGTATGAAAGGCATAAACTTGAATCTCTGAACCAGCGACAGAGACTGGTAAAAATTTAATTTTGCAATGCAACTGAACTGCATACCCTTTATTCTCTCTCTCTCTCTCTCTCTCTCTCTCTCTCTCTCTCTGTGCTCTATCTCTGTGTGTGTGTGTGTGTGTGTGTGTGTGCTGACTAGTAAAGTAATAAATCTTGGTAAAATAAGCTCAGTAGCTTTTTCTATTCATTAGCAGTTAGGAATCTTGCAAATTCATTATGATTATTCTTGCAGGTTCTCCAAAGAAAGACAGAGGAGGCCTCAATTGCTACTAAACGACTAAAGGAATTATTGGAATCTCGCAAGTCTACTGCTCGGGACAATTCAGGTAGATCTTTTTCTTGAAAATGTGCTCTTCTGATATTTCTGATTTCCTAATTGTCTTATTTCTTGCAGTCAATTCCAATGGACATACTCCAGCCGCCCAGGTAAATGATCTGAAATCTTTTATATTTTGTGCCGGCCAAATCGAAAACCTTTTCATAGATTGTTTAGTTTAGATTCCCAGTAACACTTATCGTGATGAAAGCAACAGTAGCCTCGTTCAAATTTTGAAAGAACTTTAGTGGTCAACAGATGTATTTAATCTTGTTTAGGATGGCTCTTATTCTAAATTTACCGAAGGAAGGTCGACTTAGTAGTTCTCTTGGACCAATCACAATTCAAATGTGGAATGCAAATGCCTAAATATATTATCGTTGTTATATCAGAACAGTTTCTGACATGTGTTTACATATGCAGAACAACGAGAAGTCCTTGCAGAGGTGGCTTGATCATGAACTGGAAGTCGTCGTGAATGTTCATGAAGTTCGTTTTGAATATGAGAAGCAAAATCAAGTGTATGTATCATCTCTCTCTCTCCCTCCCTCCCTCCCTCTCTAGGCTTCGACTGCCACGTTAATTAACTGGTATTTTTAATTTTTTTTCCTAGACGGACTGTCTTGGCAGAAGAGTTGGCCTTGTTAAAGCAAGTGGACCAGTTATCGTTGGAAGGGAATAGTCCCCCAAGAGGAAATAATGGATATTCCAGGTACAAATCTTGCTATTATCCACGTAAAAGTCTGATCATTTACTCACATGAATTTTATACATGCATAAATAATAGATGAAAACTATGAATTGTCATGGGCGATTATAATGATGCAATCTCCTATTCTTACATATATGTGTTTTTCTATCCAACTAGAGTATTGTCCCTGTCACCAGACTCGAGGAAGGCCAGAATAGAATCTGTTGAAAACATGCTGAGCATGTCTTCAAATGCACTCGTTTCCATGGCATCACAGCTTTCAGAGGCAGAAGAAAGAGAGCGTTCCTTGATTGGTCGTGGACGTTGGAACCAGTTGCGTTCAATGGGAGATGCTAAGTGCTTGCTTCAGTATATGTTTAATACCACTGCAGAAGCAAGGTGCTTACTGAAACTAGTTTAAAGAAAAAAAAATCTTATCCATCAATTTTGACTTGTACCTCTGGGGACAACCCAATGTCTTTTCTTCTTTTTTTCCATGAGACATGACAGGTCTCAAATATTGCCCGATGCATGTATTTTCGAGGGAAAAAATTGAAAATAATTGTTACCTACATGTCAACAGGTGTCAATTATGGGAGAAGAACATGGAAATTAAGGAAATGCAAGATCAACTAAATGAGCTGGTAACCTTACTACGACGAAGCGAAGCTCAGAGAAAGGAGCTTTTGAGGGAGCAAAAAGCAAAGGAGCAAGCTGTTGCCATTGCCTTGGCAAAATCAGATTCAGTAAGACAACATTCTGAAATCTTGTTTCCTATATTAGTTATATGATAGATTGTTCCTATTCTAAGCTTACAAAATACTTGGGAAAGCATACTTTTTGGTAGACCAACCACCAAATCCATTGGAAGATTTTCCATGTTTAACCTGAGTATGAACAACCTAAAGTTCACGAAGTGATTTATTGCAGCTAAAACGCTGGGTCTGTTTGGAATTTTTTTCACCTTGTTTTTAAAAAGGTTTCTTCACGTCTTTTGAGGCAAAAAAATGAAAATGGTCTCCAAACCACTTTTGGTTAGCAAATACTTTGAAAACGAGAGTGAAAACAAAAAACAGTGAAAACAAAAGAAAATTAACCAAACTCAATATTGAAAACAATCTCAACACCATTCCCTAAAAGTTCTCATTTCCATTTTCATACTAAAAATGAAAACATTTGAAAACACTACCAAACGGGCCCATTACTTTTCTGTTTCCCTTATCCACCATAGCCTTTTCAAGCTCTAGAAATCCAAGTGGCTACCCACATTGTCAGTAAACAGAATATTAAATTCTAAAGCTGTCTCTGCAGGGAAATTCACGCACTTCATTGAAACACTTTGCCGATGATACGAATGGTCCCTTGTCTCCAATGTCACTTCCAGCACCAAAGCAGCTCAAATTCACACCAGGGGTAGTTAATGGGTCAGTTAGAGAGTCAGTGACATTTGAAAACCAGACAAGAAAGGTAATTCCTTTGCTCCATTCATGTGGTCTCGGTTGATTTGTGACACCCGTCTTGCTAAGAAGGTAGAAATTGCTGTCGCTGCAGATGGTCCCAATCGGACAATTGTCAATGAAGAAGCTAGCTACTGTCGGGCAGGCTGGAAAACTATGGAGATGGAAGAGAAGCCATCATCAGTGGCTGCTGCAGTTCAAGTGGAAGTGGCAAAAGCCATGGAGACTCTCAGAATGGATTAAGCATAGCGACGAGACCATAATTAAGTCAAGGCCTCGTGCGCAGCTCCAATTGATATGATGCAATAACCTCGTGTTCGATCGGAGATCTTCACTGTACATACATTTTAGTGGCCATGTATGATGACTCGACGAAGATGCATATGGTTTGAGGTAATAGTCTAGCTATTGTTATGAGAAAATTTTCAACTTTAAGAGATCGAACAGAGAATTTTCTCGACCGTTTTCTTTCCTCGTGGGACAAGTATCCATGACGAGTTTTGCATTCTCTCCCCTGAATGTCTGCAGGTGTGCTGTAAAACAGTAGAGAAGGATCTTGATTCATTCCACGGGAGTGTTGCTGAAGCATGACAAACGGGGAGCTCCCGCAGCGATATATCAGGAGGAGCACCTTATTTGTGCAGGCATTCTCACTGATCTTTTATAAGGCAGCAGATAATTGGTGATTTTGGAGCATTGCTGCATCTGTGAAAGAAGAAATACTAGATGATGCAAAACATATGGTGTTATTCCTTTTCTCCTTTTTTTTTTTTTTTTTTGTACATCTTCATTAGTTAAATGGAAGAATGGAACACATTTTGCTTAATTCATTAGTAGTAATACCATCTAGATTCTTTTGTATGTACCCTATTATTATGCCTTCTATTCTAGCAGAATCTGGTTTTCAGTCCTTAAGAGCTGTACCATCTATTTGGGCCTTCTCTCCACGTAATATGTTGTGTTGAGTCCGACTTGGACAAATGAGTTGCATTCGGCGACAGATTGACGCAGCGGAAGCGTAGGGAAAATCTTGCAATCCGTTGATTCGCGCGGAATACCGGAAGAGAAAGCGCGAGAAGAAGATAGAAACAAGAAACTAATCTTATCTTTGAAGATAGAAAATAGGAAACTAATTTAAAAATAGAGTCTAATCCTACTTTGAAGACAGAAACAAGAAACTAATCCTATCTTTGAAGATAAAGAGAAACAAAATAAATATTCGAAATTTGAAACAACTCATAATATCAGCATATCTTGAAAATCTAGAATCTACCGCAATTCTCGGAACAGGAAAAGATTACGCGCTGAATCACAGATTAATGGCTTTTTTAAATGAGGGGAAAAAAAACAGAGAGAAATTTCTCCACGGACAAAATTCATGTAAATCATTGACCTACTTTTGAGACTAAACCAATGGTTTAAAGAGGGAAAATAAAAGGATAATATTAAGGATTGTAATTTTTTAATTCCCAACTAAGCATATGAGTTGCCAAATCTTTTTTTTTTTTTTTTTGATGGACCAAATATTCTATTGATAATTGTATAAAGAATTATCACCTCAATTAGTATATAAAATTACATGTAATAAAAACAAAAATGGCAACTAAAGTTGGTATCAAAATGATTGATTATTCTCATCAGTACTCCTCAACTCTAACTTTGTTCATGAATTTTAATAACTCTTATTTTATTCTTGAACTTCGAATTAGTCACATTTAAAGGTTGACGCCATTTGTTAATTTTTTTTTTTAAAAAAAAACAAACAGAAAAAGAAGGCATAAATGAGGAAATGTGGTCTTTTTTTTTTGTTGGATTAAGTTGGAGTCAGTAAGTGGCCCCGTTCATTTCGCCGATTCGAGTTTAGAATTTAAGTTTTGCTACAATTAAAAGCTCTCAGAAATAGTCACATCTAACTTTTTTGCTACAGTAAAAAGCTCTCACACAAAATCACATCTCAACTCGAATTACAAACTCGAATCAGCGAAGTGAACGGGTAATTCAGGCCCCGTTCATTTCGCTGATTCGAGTTTAGAATTCGAGTTTTGCTACAGTAAAAAGCTCTAAAAAACAGTCACATCTAACTTTTTTACTACAGTGAAAAGCTCTCATACAACATCACATCTCAACTCGAATTAAAAACTCGAATTAGCGAACTGAACAGTTTTAAAAACAAGGTAAAGATTTTTAAAGTTTAAGAGATAAAATAAGAATGATTCTAAAATGAAAAGACATTAATGACAATAATCCAAAAAGTTAGGACGACTCATTCACGAAAACATATCCAACAAACCAACTAATTCAGTTTGTTTTGTTTTTTTGGAAAAAATTCAGAGCATCTGCAAACCAACAATTCTGAACACACAACAAGTAGCGCAAGGAACCATTTAAAAGGACTCCCACATATTACATAACACGGGAAACCTATAAAAGGAGCAGAAAAGAAGCCTAGTAGCCTCAAAATTGTGGTACAATCTGGGAAATTAATAACTTCATTAATTGGTTTCACGGACATGCTGTGATGTCTCAGTTTTTGCAGGCATTTACACCTGAATTCAGTCCCTGAATCTTTCCTTCTTGTCCAAACAGCAACAAGCCAAAAAAAAAAACAAGCATGGCACTTTACACAGCCGCCTTTTTTTCTCTCACTTGGGGAAACTACCTTATCCCTTTGTCAAATTGTCTGTCACATTGCAAATCTGTCGTGTACAATATTCTCATCTTAGCTTTAGAAGAAACTGGGAAAAACATATAAAACAGCCGCCAATGTCCAACACCATCTACATCCATGCCGTTTAGGCAAAACATCAATTAATTCAGCAACAAGCACCACTGGCAACTGCCAAATTTCTGAACATTTTATTCCTAGTTGTCGCCAAAAACTCGGCACAAACCAATTTACCCATTTTATTCATAAGTTCGAATCACGATTCAATCATTTTTCTACAGTGATTTTTTTCACAAAAATTTAAATTTCACTTCAAGTTTTCCAGTTAAACCTATGAAAAGAACACCAACCTCATACAGGAAAAAGCCTTATATAGATCGTTACAATGGTTTGGTCGTGTAAACGGAATGAATCACAGGAAAAGAATTTCCTTAAGCTTGGCCATAAACAAGTTGTTCAAACTCAGCCCCACAGAAACTTGCTCATAAAAATGCTTATTTTCTCTTCGTTTAACACCTACCCAGATATACAATTGACGCCACCTCCCATAATTTTCTTCCCTGAATTCCAGTAACTATGAATATCCAGCGTATGAATTGTGATCAGTCATAACACTCTCTTTAATCTCCTGTATCATCTTCAAAACTTGCCACATTGCCGGCCTCTGTTCCGGCGACGTCAAACTACAAATACAAGCAACCTCAGTAAGCATTCGGAGCTGACCATCTTCCCCAACATCATCTTCCCTCGTGGCTCTGACCCAGTCCGGCACGCCTGTGGGCAAAAGGAACGGGTGTTGCGATGGGTGTTTACTTGTCAAGAGCTCCAACAACAGGATGCCAAAAGCGTAGACATCAGACTTGGCGGTGGCCCGACGGTTAGATTTTCGGGTTTCGGGTGCTTTGTACCCCGCAGAGTCGGGATCATCATTAGCAGACGTGTCTGCTAGGATTGCAAGGCTATAGTCCGTAAGGCAAGCCTCAAAGTCGCTTCCCAAAAGGACATTGCTTGATTTAAGGTTTCCATGGATTAGCCTCGACACTTGGTGGATATATGCAAGCCCTTGTGCAACATCTTCGGCTATCTTTAGGCATGAAGTCCAATGAAGAGGCTTTGCTCTTGTTGATCTCGAACCTGTTCCAAGAAATTGCAATTCGTTAGATGTAGTAGAACCAAAAGAAAAAAGAAAACAAAAAACCTTTTTTTAGGAGAGATTCTCTGAGTATATCATATTTTTTTAACCGTTAAATCTGTGTATTTTTTAATTTTTATGTGATTTTATGTAGATCCGACAGACATATAACTTAAGCTACCTTAAGCTACCTTACTCCTAGTTAAGATCGAACTCGCAACCTCTCCATCTTAACCCCACCTTTACCAAATCCACGATGCCACTAGACCATAGTTCATAAGTTCGATTCAATCATTTTTTTACAGTATTTTCTCTCACAAAAATTCAAATTTCACTTCAAGTTTTCCAGTTAAACCAATGAAAAGAACACCAACCTCATACAGAAAAAAAGCCTTATATAGATCGTTACAATGGTTTGGTCGTGTAAACGGAATGAATCACAGGAAAAGAATTCCTTAAGCTTGGCCATAAACAAGTTGTTCAAACTCAGCCCCACAGAAACTTGCTCATAAAAATGCTTATTTTCTCTTCGTTTAACACCTACCCAGATATACAATTGACGCCACCTCCCATAATTTTCTTCCCTGAATTCCAGTAACTATGAATATCCAGCGTATGAATTGTGATCAGTCATAACACTCTCTTTAATCTCCTGTATCATCTTCAAAACTTGCCACATTGCCGGCCTCTGTTCCGGCGACGTCAAACTACAAATACAAGCAACCTCAGTAAGCATTCGGAGCTGACCATCTTCCCCAACATCATCTTCCCTCGTGGCTCTGACCCAGTCCGGCACGTCTGTGGGCAAGAGGAACGGGTGTTGCGATGGGTGTTTACTTGTCAAGAGCTCCAACAAGAGGATGCCAAAAGCGTAGACATCAGACTTGGCAGTGGCCCGACGGTTAGATTTTCGGGTTTCGGGTGCTTTGTACCCTGCAGAGTCGGGATCATCATTAGCAGACGTGTCTGCAAGGATTGCAAGGCTATAGTCCGTAAGGCAAGCCTCAAAGTCGCTCCCCAAAAGGACATTGCTTGATTTAAGGTTTCCATGGATTAGCCTCGACACTTGGTGGATATATGCAAGCCCTTGTGCAACATCTTCTGCTATCTTTAAGCATGAAGTCCAATGAAGAGGCTTTGCTCTTGTTGATCTCGAACCTGTTCCAAGAAATTGCAATTCGTTAGATGTAGAACCAAAAGAAAAAAGAAAACAAAAAACCTTTTTTTAGGAGAGATTCTCTTAGTATATCAGATTTTTTTTAACTGTTAAATCTGTATATTTTTTAATTTTATGTGATTTTATATAGATCCGACAGATAGATAACTTAAGCTACCGTTATGTTAACGTAACGTACCGGAAAAGATTTTTATTTTATTTTATTTTAGGTAGACCCACCTTACTCCTAGTTAAGATCGAACTCGCAACCTCTCCATCTTAACCCCACCTTTACCAAATCCACGATGCCACTAGACCATAGTTCAAAATTCATACCTATGGCTAGGTTGTGTTTCACAACAAAATTTGGGGCATGTGATTCAATAATTAGCCAACACAAATCATAGATTCATTATTTAGACATCGTAGCGCTAAAAATTGTAGCCCCTTTTAACTATTTAAATTTTGCTAGGCACATGATCGATTTTGTCACCAACAATTTAAGAGTTAGGGACTCAATTACTAAAATTACAAACCAATTTACTAAATTTTTAAGTAATAACAAAACAACACGTTGACTCACCATGAATGAGATTGAAGAGGCTTCCATTGGGTTGGTAATCATAGATGACGAGCCTCTCTCCCTTGGCCTGAAAATAAGCCCTTATTAGAACCAAATTTGGGTGTCGAAGCCTACCCACCGCCTCCATATGCCTCTCGAACCCGTCGCCTCCGGTCACCGCCGTCTTCCCGGCGTCGAGCCGCTTCACCGTCACGATAAGCTGATTATCCAGCACCGCCTTGTACGTCGTCCCGATCGTCCCTCTCCCGAGCAGCTCCGCCGACGCCCTCATCAGCTGCTCCAAGCCGTACAGCTGAGACTCCCCTGCGCAGAACACCAAATCCCCGCTCTGGTGAACTCGGCGACTTTCTTCAATCGCCTTCGTATCCGATTCGTTAATTTCTCCAATTCGCGTTTCCGAAGCAGTGTAATTGTTGTTGTTATTGACGCTATTACTTTCTGCCGTCTCGGTGAACTCCATTGCCGGTTTCGGAGCTCGGTTTTGGGAAGTTAGGGTTCTGATCACAGTAAACATGCACAGGAAGGCCGTGATTAGGATCGCTACGGCTATCGAAATCCCTAGAATTAGTCCAGTCTTCTTGTGATTTTTCGGAGACGGCGGAGACAGAACCACGCTCTGCGATTCCGCGCTCTGAACCAGCGGCTGAGACGACGGCGGACCGGTCACGTTCGGCGAGTCGAAGAACGGAGCCGGCGAGCTGCACGCCTTGTTGAGGACCTCGCCGCAAAGGCCGGGGTTCCACAGAAACGACGACGCTCCAAACCGCGAGAGCGACGGCGTGACCGGAACGGCTCCGGTGAGGTTGTTACGGGAGACGTTGAAGACAAAGAGCAAGGACTGGTTAAGCGGCGGGAGAGTTCCGTTAAAACGGTTCCACTGGAGTCGGAGCGAGTTGAGCCGGTCGAGGGCCGTGATCCCAGCCGGAATCGGACCGGAGAAGTTGTTGAAGGAGAGATCAAGGGTGAGAAGGCGGTGGAGGGTGAGAATCGACGGCGGAAAAGCGCCGGAAAAAGAGTTGCGATCAAGAAAAAGGGATTTGAGGTTGACGAGAGGGGAGAGGTCGGGGATGGGGCCGGAGAGCGAGTTGTTGTTGAGGCTGAGGACTCGGAGCTGGTCGAGGCGAGTGAGCGAGTCGGGAGGGAAGACGCCGCGGAGGCCATAGCCTTGAAGGACGAGGCGGACGACGCGGCCCTGGGCGCACTTGACGCCCCGCCATTGGCAGTAGTCGAAGCGCTCGTTGAGGACGTAGAGGAGCTTGTTGTCGAGGTCGGCCTTGGACTTGAAGGTGATCAGCGAAACGGCGTCGGATGGCCGGAGGAGGCTCTCTAGCGGCGGAGTAAGGAATCCTGCGGCGGCGGCGGCGAGAAGGGTGGGGAGAGTGAGAGTGAGAGTAAGGAAGAGAAGCGCGTGGGTTAAGGGCATTGTGTTGGGAAGGGGTGGTTTGTGATTGTCGCGGTGGGGGTTTGGTGCATTTCCTTCTCTTTTTTGTGGGTTTTGTTTGCTGGTTTCAGTACTCTGGAGGAGTAGAGTAGAGTGGTCGGTGGAGAAGTGATGTGCAGTGGTGACTAAAAAGGATGTAGACAATGGAGGGAGTTCTGTTTGGAAGGAGAGAAAATAAGAAAAGTGTGAAAGTGAGGTCTGAGGTGTTTTTATTTTTTATTTTTATTTTTTTTTGGAAAAAATCTATGAATGGTCCTTGAATTCTTTTCTCTCTTATTTTATTTTTTTTTTTTGGAAAAAATCTATGAATGGCCCTTGAATTCTTTTCTCTCTTTAGAATTAGTCCATATTGTTAATTTTATTTCATAAACAGTCTTTAAAATCTCATAAATAATCTCTATTGTTAAATTTTAAATGAAAACCGTTAATTTTATCTTATAAAATGTCCTCAAACTATCTTCTCTCCCTATAAATGGTCCATGTATTAAAAGTTGTACTAAATTAAGTTCTAAAACTGAAAAAAAACAAAAATAATTCCTTTGTTAATAAATAGATGAAAAATATTAAATATGAGAAGCTGTATTGTATGCTACTGTTCCTAAACTTAAAAAAAAAATGCCAAAATTATTTTTTTTGCTACATACATTTTTTCCAATTTTTGTTTATCAATTCCACATATGTGACTTTGATCAAAAAAATTTTAGTGATTATGTTGCCCTACGATATTAAAAATGTTCTAAAATTATTACTCTATGATAATACAACAACAACAAGTTTTAATCCCAATTTAATTAGAGTCGGCTATATAAATTTCACTTTTTCACGCAGCTCTGTTCGAAATTAAATTTTCCTGAAGGCCTAGATCTAGAATGTCTTTCCTAACTACTTCGGTCCATGTAATTCTTTGTCTACCCCTCCCTCTCCTAGTATTAGGTATAAGAATATCCTCTCAAGCACGAACTAGTGCTTCTAGCAATTTATGTTGGATGTGTCCGTACAACCTCAAGCAGTAATGATCTCTAAAAATATATTTTTTATAAACATCTTTTGTATCATATTCATTATAACTGTGCACGAAAATACATATAAATTAGTAGGGGTACGTGTCTTCACTGAACAATTTAAAACATGCATGCATATTTAAATTAATGTCAATATTATTCTATTTTAAAAACATATAATTAAAAAAACAAACAATTTTATACACGCACTGTACAAATCCTAATTAAATTTCTCAACTTTTTTTATAAGAAATATTGTGAGGAGTTATAGGCAATTTTTCATTTCTTAAACGATTATTATATCATCAACAAAAATGCAAGCAAACCCAAAAAAAAAAGTTCCCTAAAGAAAAAATAAAAGCAATTAATTGCAAATTGCAATCTACTATACACCAAAGCGTACAGTGCAATTATTATATATTATTTTATGTATGGTAATTAAAAACAAAATTATCTTTGTTCATGTGGAGCTATATAAAAGCTTAACGAGTGTAAATAGAATTATTCTTTTTTTTTTTTCAATTTAGGGGCTACATATTTACAACTACTTATAATAAACATATGAACTAAGTTTAACATATTATTATAATTTTTTTAGTTTAGAAACTAAATTTAGTATAACTTCTAATAAAGGGATCATTTACAGAGAAATTAGATAGTGCGGGAACTTTTTATGAGATGCAGTACGATTTTTATTTAAAATTTAATAAATGGATTATTTATGAGACTTTTTTAGAGTTTAAAAATTGTTTTAGAGACAAAGGGTGTGTTAAAAAAGGAAACTCGAGTTCTAACTTTATTTAAGTTCATATTCTTTTAAGTTTGAATTCCAGTTTTGAACTAAAATTCGAGTTTAAGTTACTCATTCAACTCGAGTTTAAAAACTTGAACTCAAATTAATGAATATTATTTTTTTCTATTCTTAAAAATGTTATAATTTTTTCGTTTTATTCCTAATTGAGATGATTTTTTTTATGCGTTGATAACGAAAAGATAAATAAAACTCCACTCATATACCCAATTAAAATTTTTCATCACCATTGAATTTTTATTAAAATACTATCTAAATATAAATTTAAGTTTTTGCTCACTCAAATACAACTCAAAAAGATTCTTATCTCAAATCATAACTCAAATATACGCAATTAAACACAAACTCAAATTATAATTTTAACTCAAATTATAACTTAAATTTGACTCAAAAATTACACTCAAATTACACTCGAAAAGAACGTACCAAAATTATAGATTTATTCCTTTTTTCTTTTTAATGTGTGTTTGCGGAGCAGCTGGCTTTCTAGTTTATGTACTGGTTCGCACGTGAAAGTGGGGAATGGGAGAAAATGTTGGCAGGCGTAACTTCTTCAACTCCACACTCTCTCTCTTGGCGCGTGATTTTTCATTCGCAATTTTTAATAATATATTTTTAATATATGATGTATAAAAAAATACTTAGTAGGACACTCTTTAATAGCTCAGATTTTTGTTAAATAGTTATTTTTATTAAATCTATTATGTTCTTGGTTTAAGCTTATAACTAAAAAATGTATCTAAGTTATATTTTTAGAAATTATATTTTATCAGTAAGTATTTGTTCAAAATCTAACGTCCAATATTTTTTAATATTAAAGTGTCATTCATTTTACAAGTTCAAATTGTATTATTTAAATTATTAGGTTTAAATTATTAGGTTTGAATGTATATGTAGATTGTACTTACGTTTAGTAGTATAAAATTAAAGTAAAGGATAAAATATCACATCAAAAAATAAAAATTTAAATTAGTGTTTAGTTAGTGTTATAATTGTGAGTAAATTATAAATAGAATCATGATTTTAATCACAACACTATAATTAATGGGTTCAAACGCATGAGAACTCACGGGGGGTTAAGTTCTCTAAAGACCAGAAGTTTAGGCTCTCAAGGGTTCTCAACCAAGTCTAGATTCGAAATTTTAACAACTAAATATGACTTTAAAACTAAGGCCTCGTTCGTTTCGCTGATTCGAGTTTAAAATTCGAGTTGAGATGTGATTTTATGTGAGAGCTTTTTACTGTAGTAAAAAAATTAGATGTGACTGTTTGTGAGAGCTTTTTACTGTAATAAAACTCGAATCAGTGAAACGAACGAGACCTAAATAATGAGTTTAAACTCACTTGAACCCTTCAACAAACGGTCATAAAACACCACTATGTACTTGAATTTTGTCAGCTTATGAGTATTAATAGGGATGTGTTTCCTAATAACATGGTTTAAAAATCATAAAAGAAAAATAAAAAACAAACAAACAAAAAAGAATAAAATGGTTGTTAAATGTCGTTTGACCGACAAAAGACATGGGATTGAGCCGATTAGGATCTAACAACGAATTCATGTGGAGATTACATCACACGCGACGTAATGTGCGTACCTAACATAACATTAACATCCGTAATGTGCATGAAATTCCGCCGGTAGAAGCTCAAGTTACACTCTTTGACCTTTGTGTACCCGTTGTCGTTCAGTGGTCAAACGTCCTGACATTTCTTCACACTTCTTAATGCTCGTGCCTGAATTATTTTTAAGTTTACTTGTACGGTGTTTCTTTCTTTCATTCGTTGATCCACTTCACGAGTTTAAGCCGTTAACGACTCTCGAGCCGTGGGACTTCTCAGTTATTTGTCTGTTTAACCTTTTTAACGTACCAAATTCAAAACGGAAATAGTAAAAAATAGTAGGTTAATATAAAAAGTTTAAGAAAGTATATAAATTAATTTTTAGTTATAAAAATTAATAAGTTATAATTTATTAAGTTATAATTCATAATTATATAAGTTATGGATAAACTTGTTAAGTTATGGTTTATAGTCAGATAAATTATGAATAAAAATCGTGAATTATAAATAATAACTTGTCAAATTATAATTCATAATAAGATAATTTATAGATAAATTATTGATCAGCCCACTTTTTAGGCTTCTTTTGATGATTCAATGGCTTTGGTAGTAATCGATGCGAGCTTTAGGTACACGCCAAGTTCACTCGAAATCTCTGGCCTTTAATAAGTGTTATTATCCCAAGTAGCTTATAAATGTTCCAAATTGAATGTATAATAGGCTATCAATTGTTTCCTCACAAAAAAAAAAAAATATATATATATATAGTAGTAATCGATGCGAGCTTTAGGTACACGCCAAGTTCACTCGAAATCTCTGGCCTTTAATAAGTGTTATTATCCCAAGTAGCTTATAAATGTTCCAAATTGAATGTATAATAGGCTATCAATTGTTTCCTCACAAAAAAAAAAAAATAGTAATCATCACACGTTTGTAAAATAAAATAATAATAAAAAAAGAGTATGTGTTGGAGTATTGGCTTTCTTAACATCAATACTATGTTAATATTATATATGCTCTACCGTTGTGTGTCACTCACAGTTGCTCTAGGAGAGACGGAGGGTCTACTTATAAAACGCACTTTGCCGCTCAAGTTAAAGAAACAATCATGAGAGAGCGTAAAAGAAAATGTCTGTCTCGTTCATTTCGCAGATTTAAATTTTTAATTTAAGTTGAAATGTGACATTTTTTGAGAATTTTTTACTGTAGCAGAAAAAGTTAAATGTGACATTTTTTTAAGAGTTTTTTACAGTAAAAACTTAAAACTGAAAACTCGAATCGGTTAAATGAACGAGGCCACCCGAGTGTTCTATTTATAGTTGGGGATTCAATCAGTGAGATTTCTCATATCTATTCTAATACACACGCATCAACTGTCTAGGGTTTTAAAAATACTCGATGATTTTTCTTTTTATTAAATGGGAATTCTCTGATATTTCTTGACGATCCTTGTAAAATTAAGGACACGTGTTGTATTGTTACTCAATGGTTTAACTCCTTGATAATATTAATAATTAGATCACGCAATTTTAATTAACGGTTCTAATTATGTTGTTTGCATCAGCAGTACTATTTTGTTTTTTTCAGCAGCACTAATGACAGTATTTTTCTTTGTACTAGCTTTGTTAATGTGAGACTGCACTGTGGTTGGTAGGTTGCTTCTTCTTCCTTTCTTTGTCAATTAATTCTTTTTCCTTTTCTATGCCTTCAACATCTTTACACCCAAAATTGGGATCGATCTGCCTCATTTGTTCTAATCTGCCCTGTCGTAAAGATTGTGCTTTCTGCTTCTTCTTCTTCTTCTTCTTCTTATTCTTCTTTTTCAAAATTTTTTTCCTTTCCTTTTCTTCCTTCTTCCCTTTGCAAAAATTCAATGCATAAAGTAGATGATTTCTTGACCAGAAAAGAGCCAATACGCCGCACAAAGGTCACGTCAGTGTGGTTTTTCTTGGCAAATTTTAGCACTGATTGGGCCACGAATAATAGTGCAAAAGGACTTTGAAACTATTCAAAAGAGGACTCTTTGTCTGGTGTAAATTTAAGATGTGTCAACTCCATGGCCAAAAGCAAACAGGATCCGGTGCTTTTATCATGCCCTTCTTTGTTAATTTGTGCAAATAAAGAATGTTGATTTAATTAAGGTTTGCGCTTTTACGTTGCCTTTTACTATGCATGCAAAAAGAAGTGTTTGGTCTTTGATCGTGATATGCGTGGGGTTTTATCTGGATTATGCGTGGGATCCTCTCGGCCTTTCAAGAAGTGAAAAGTGTGTTAATTTGATTTTTTTTTTTTAAAGAAGTTTTTGCTTTAAGCCGTGTCATAGTAAATTGCATAAATGATCATCACGAGGTAAAGTAATCCAAATCACTTTTTTTTCTTTCTTTTTGATGCAATGACATAGTTAAAAAATATTTCAATTCTGTTTTGTTTATGGAAACTTTAAACTTGTATATATATGTCTTCACAAAGTTTGAAAGTGCTAGCTATTTTAATAATTCATGATGAGATTAAAAAAATTCAATTGTAGATTTTGTTTGGAAACTAAGTAACTTGTATATTTCACAAAGGCTGAAAGTGCTAGTTATTTAATAATTGATGGAGATATATTATGAAAATTTTCTATATCTACATTCGATCGATCTGGTAAAGACTTTTTCATTTTTTTAACAAATTCTAAACAGCTTCATGGCAATTGTATTAAGCTTCCCGATAAGCCAAAAGTATGGAAAATTGTCTATAAATAGGCATTACATTGAAAGCTAAAAGAAAAACAATGAGTAAAGAAGAGGGAAACAGAGAAAAGGCATTGTTAAAAAAAAAAAAAAAAAAAAAAAAAAAAAAAAAAAAAAATTTTAAAAAAAAAAAAAAAAAAAAAAAAAAAAAAAAAAAAACTTCTAAATAGTAAGCAGAAAAGTAAGTAATAACATTTCAAAAATAAAAAATAAAAAAATAAAAAAATAAGTAATAAAAAATGGGTATTGCTCGAAAACATCATCGGACCCGTCTAAGAAACCTTTGTTTTTGGGATAGTGCGAGAAGCACAGAGAGCTCCCCACCAAATTAGCTAGCCTAGCAAGTAAAAGAAAATATTGTAACATAAAAAGTTGATCTTAAATTTTTGTGAAAGAAAATACTGTACCAAAAACTTGAATTATGATTCGAACTAACGAAACGAATGAGGCTATATGAACATCTAAGACCATTTGATTTGGTTATTTATCGTATATACATGTTAGTGAAGAAAAACTTAACCCTAGGGTTAAAAAAGACATTTACTTTCTTTGGATATCCACATGAAAAGGCCATAGAGTATGGGTTTTCCATGAAAGAAAATGTGTGACAACTGACAATTAATAGAGATGTAGTTTTCAATGAACTTTGTTTTTCACTTCTTCTTCTTTGAGACTAGACAATGAATTCCACATTTGTTTATTTTATTTCATTTTATTTTATTTTTTTTTTTTGTCAATGCTAGTTAATTAAAATAATCTTATAATCAGTTAAAAAAATCATCTTATAATCAATTTGGAATTAATATACTTCTTACACCTAAATACTAGAAGAGTATAGTGGTAGTGTTACAAAAGTGCTGGAAGAAGAGGAACTTGCATTGGGACTTCTTTTTGCTTTTATTTTTTATTTTTGGAGAGGAAGATGGAAAGGCTTCTTTGAATCCTTGGTTAGACTTCTTTATGGTTGTATTCTATATACATCTTCACTGCTAAAAGTAAAATAATTCAGAATAACTCACTAGAAAAATACGGAAAACAAGAACTTTAGATAAATGTCAGCATCTATAAAGGATTTGCATTGGGCACGTGCTCCCATTGGGCTTTATCTAGCTATGTAGGTAGATGTGGAATCAGATTTTCTGGTCAATTTTTGATATTATGAACGATGTTTAACGGCCCCGTTCATTTCGTCCATTCGAGTTTAGAATTCAAGTTTTGTTACAGTAAAAAGCTCTCAGAAACAGTCACATCTATCTTTTTTGCTACAGTAAAAAGCTCTCACACAAAATCACATATCAACTCGAATCAGCGAAGTGAACGGGCCCGATCATATCAAATCATCTTATAATAAATACGAAAGATTTAGTTAATTAAAAAGTAATTTAAATTTTTTATACGATATGACATGATATAATTAATTGAACACCTATTCAGACATCAATTTTAGATAGAAAATCTGAGTCCATTGGATGTATACTACACCTCGTAATTTGATATAGCTTATGGAATTAGTTTAGTTTCAGGTTTTTTAGCAAGCCGAGTATGATTACGCTAACATGTTGTTAAGTAGCTTCTTAACATACATTGAAAAAAGAACTGATTAAAATGACCAAAATTGAAACAAACGAGTAGAATAGAAATGGAGTATGAGACATTTTAAAAGTCAAGGACTAAAATAAGATTGACATTATAAGTTAGTGATGATTTGTGAGAATTATTCTATTTAATGATCAACAACTTGTATCACAATGTTCAACTAAGCAAAGAAAGATGAAGAAATAAATCGAAGATTGTTGACGACGTTGAATCAATTGGAGTTGAAGGTTATATCAACGAAGATCTCGTTTATTTTACCGATTTAAGTTTTCAATTCCAATTTTGTTACAGTTAAAAGTTCTCATAAAAAGTCACATCTAATCTTTTGTTACAGTTAAAAGCTCTCACATAAAATCACATCTCAGCTTAAATTGAAAACTCAAATGGACAAATTGAATGAGGCCAAAGATGCTTGTAAAGCTGATTCCATATCATAAAAAAAAATAATAATAAATAAATAAAAAAAAAAAACAGTGTAGCTCCCTCGGTTCTTCCTACTTGATTGTCTGCTTCTCGTGATACTCTAAGAGAGAAAAAAAAAAAAATATAAAAAAAAATATGGTCTTTACAGTGTAGAAAATAAGTAATAGCATTTCAAAAATAAAAAATAAAAAAATAAAAAAAATAAGTAATAAAAAATGGGTATTGCTCGAAAACATCATCGGACCCGTCTAAGAAACCTTTATTTTTGGGATAGTGCGAGAAGCACAGAGAGCTCCCCACCAAATTAGCTAGCCTAGTAAGTAAAAGAAAATATTGTAACATAAAAAGTTGATCTTAAATTTTTGTGAAAGAAAATACTGTACTAAAAACTTGAATTATGATTCGAACTAACGAAACGAATGAGGCTATATGAACATCTAAGATCATTTGATTTGGTTATTTATCGTATATACATGTTAGTGAAGAAAAACTTAACCCTGGGGTTAAAAAAGACATTTACTTTCTTTGGATATCCACATGAAAAGGCCATAGAGTATGGGTTTTCCATGAAAGAAAATGTGTGACAACTGACAATTAATAGAGATGTAGTTTTCAATGAACTTTGTTTTTCACTTCTTCTTCTTTGAGACTAGACAATGAATTCCACATTTGTTTATTTTATTTCATTTTATTTTATTTTTTTTTTTTGTCAATGCTAGTTAATTAAAATAATCTTATAATCAGTTAAAAAAATCATCTTATAATCAATTTGGAATTAATATACTTCTTACACCTAAATACTAGAAGAGTATAGTGGTAGTGTTACAAAAGTGCTGGAAGAAGAGGAACTTGCATTGGGACTTCTTTTTGCTTTTATTTTTTATTTTTGGAGAGGAAGATGGAAAGGCTTCTTTGAATCCTTGGTTAGACTTCTTTATGGTTGTATTCTATATACATCTTCACTGCTAAAAGTAAAATAATTCAGAATAACTCACTAGAAAAATACGGAAAACAAGAACTTTAGATAAATGTCAGCATCTATAAAGGATTTGCATTGGGCACGTGCTCCCATTGGGCTTTATCTAGCTATGTAGGTAGATGTGGAATCAGATTTTCTGGTCAATTTTTGATATTATGAACGATGTTTAACGGCCTCGTTCATTTCATCAATTCGAGTTTAGAATTCGAGTTTTGCTACAGTAAAAAGCTCTTAGAAACAGTCACATCTATTTTTTTTGCTACAGTAAAAAGTTCTCACACAAAATCACATATCAACTCGAATCAGCGAAGTGAACGGGCCCGATTCATATCAAATCATCTTATAATAAATACGAAAGATTTAGTTAATTAAAAAGTAATTTAAATTTTTTATACGATATGACATGATATAATTAATTGAACACCTATTCAGACATCAATTTTAGATAGAAAATCTGAGTCCATTGGATGTATACTACACCTCGTAATTTGATATAGCTTATGGAATTAGTTTAGTTTCAGGTTTTTTAGCAAGCCGAGTATGATTACGCTAACATGTTGTTAAGTAGCTTCTTAACATACATTGAAAAAATAACTGATTAAAATGACCAAAATTGAAACAAACGAGTAGAATAAAAATGGAGTATGAGACATTTTAAAAGTCAATGACTAAAATAAGATTGACATTATAAGTTAGTGATGATTTGTGAGAATTCTTCTTTTTAATGATCAACAACTTGTATCACAATGTTCAACTGAGCAAAGAAAGATGAAGAAATAAATCGAAGATTGTTGACGACGTTGTATCAATCGGAGTTGAAGGTTATATCAACGAAGGTCTCATTTATTTCACTAATTTAAGTTTTCAATTTTAATTTTGTTACAGTTAAAAGTTCTCATAAAAAGTCACATCTAACCTTTTGCTACAGTTAAAAGCTCTCACATAAAGTCACATCTCAACTTAAATTGAAAAATCAAATCGACAAATTGAACGAGGCCGAAGATGCTTGTAAAGCTGATTCCATATCATAAAAAAATAAAAAAATAAAAACAGTGTAGCTCCCTCGGTTCTTCCTACTTGATTGTCTGCTTCTCGTGATACTCCAAGAGAGAGAAGAAAAAAAAAAAGAAAAAAAATATGGTCTTTACAGTGTAGAAAAAAGTAGCCAAAGTATATAAATCTAATTTAATCAATTCCTAACTGCATTATATATTTTCTTGTGATCTCTCCTTGTTCATTACCTTTATTGTTAATGTAGAAGGCAGACTAAGAAAGTTCAACTTAATGTGCTCCTTAATTTAATGGATTACTTTTTAAAAAAGTATTGGAGTACTGGTTGTAAGCACTTGGATTACTTTGGGACATGCGATGGAGGCGCCAGTGATGTGCGTTGAAAAGGGCAACATAATTTGCTAGATTACTAATGGTAATCTAGTAAATTATTATGGCCCCTCCTCATTTAATTGTAGAATTCTTCCCATAGTCACATTAAATGGCATAAGCTTCTTTTGTTTTGTCTTTTTTTTTCTCTCTCTCTCTCTCTTTTGGTAAGATAAGCTTCCTTTTGTTTGATGGGACTTCAGTTTTGATAGATGTTGCAAAAGGGATTTCAGCTTCAAAACAAAAAGAGATAATTACACTGCATAACAAAATTTATATTTTATTTAAAATATTATAAATATAAATATAAATCAAATCAAATAATAATTATCGTAATGACATCACCATATAATATAATTACATAGTTATTATTTTAATGATATCAAACTTTGCTATTATTATAAGGAATAATATCCAAAACACTTCTTATGTTTTGTCTAAATACAATTTTTGCCCCTTTATTTTATAAATACTTAAAACACACCCCGTATTTATAAAATCATACTTAAAAAACCCCTTGAAGCAATTATTTTTTTAAAAATACCAAAGACTATCGTTTCCAACCTTCATTAAATAAAATTTAAAAACATTATTAAACTAAAATATTAAATAAAATCAATCTTAAAAAAATAAAAAAACTCTCAAAATAATTGAAGTAGTTGCTTGATTGGACTATTTATTTGAAAACTTTTTAATTTTTTTATTTAACCTTTAAATCATATCTAAAATAATAATTAATATAAATTGAGAAGGGCAATTATGGTATTTTTAAAAATTTAATTACTTCAAGGGTATTTTGAGTTTAATTTTATAAACACAGATGATGTTTTTAGTATTTGAATAATAAAAAAGACAAAAATGATATTTAGGCAAAAATAAATACCCCTCTTATAATATTTCAAATGTTTTCTATATTCCAATTTTGCTATTTAAATTTTGCTCCTATGGCCCAAGATGAGGCAGTTTATAAAGGGGAGACAAATATCTTTTAAAAGTACATGAGTTAAGATTTTCTACTTTTACTCTTGATTAATAACATTTTTAGTCAAATAACTATACTAACAAAATGATATTAATCAATGAATGGTAAAAATATAAACTCATGCACTCTTAACAGTAAATTCTGTAATTTTTTCATTTTTAAATTATACTTATGGCTCTGGCCATAGATATACTAAAATTGTTATGTTAATATGTTTTCTCTAGTTATTTGTTGATACCTAACATTACTTTAGTGAAAGAAGTGTAGAACATGAAATAGAAAGCATGTATATTCTAAAATATAGTTTTGTGCTTCTATTGCTTATCATATATTTTATGCCTAAACTTGATGACGTCTTATAAATTTCAGGCCAAGTTGGATCGAGATGGACCGATCCTCTTCTTTTTAAGACTGGCTCGGTCTGTCCTGAACTTTCATCTTTAATGGATTTATTTAAATTCTCATATTATGTTTATTTTGATAGTTTTAAACATACATTAACTGAATCAGCTTGCACTTTTACTGAACATTATGATATTACAGTTAATCAAAGGATTTTTTTTTAGATATATAGCAAGCTTTACGTCATATTGAAATTTAGCAAAAATTTAGAATATTTTACAAATAGTAAAATTAATATCATTAAAATAACTACTAAGTCATTTTGTAGTATAACCACGAATATCATTAGAATAATTATTATGTAATTTTTTTCTTTCCTAAAATATTTTAAAAAATTGTTTTATTTCAACTCTAGTTTAGTGTAATTTTTACTTAATAATTCAAATACTTCGTTGCTATACGTACAATTGCATTTTTCTATACCACAACCAATAGCAATTAGCTCTTTTAAAATCTATAACAAGACTAAATTGGCCTTTAGTCCCATGTGTTGTGTTTGTTTTGCTCTCGTGAGCTATCAATATTTGGAAAAATCGGATAAAAAAATAGCAATTACCATTAAAATTGACATAATTCAAATAATGAATAACATTTGCTCTTATGAAAATAAAGAGTTATAAGAATAGAGGGCGGCGTACAAAAGAAGTTTAAAAAAGCGGTACATTTATGAATCCCTCAGAAAATAAATTGTCCACAATATATTATTTCTGCAGTGTGACTTATTTGAACCTAACATCTTATTCTCATATTATACTGAATATAGTTTATATTATACTGAATATATTTTTTTTCCTTTGGCACTTGTATCAAACTACCATAAGGTAGACTGTAACAAAGATGTTTCAAGCAAATAATAAGTTGATGAAAAAAAGTGAAATATAAATAGGAGCAGAATCTCTGTTAAATAAAACCGGTATACCAGCCAGATTTCTTTTATTCAGCGATAATTAATTAATTAATTATATTCTGATGGAACTTGTTCTTCATTTTTGTCCACTAGCCAGCTAGGTCACACTCATTTGTTTTTCTTCACAACATAATCGAGGTTCAACAATTCATGATTTCGCTTCTCACTTTGTTCTCATACATAAAGACACTTTTTCATTAATCCAAATATTTTAAATAAGGACCATTTAGTTGCGTTGTCTATTTCCTTCTTGTTTTCTTTTCTTTTACTGCATAAATTATACATATACATGAGACTATTAGACTGTATTACATATATATACATATATTTATATATAAAACAAAGTCTCTCATAGTTTCATGTATACATATATTTGTGTGTATATATATATATATATATAGGGACGGACGCACATATAGAGTTGTGGGGCCACGTGTCCCACTAAATTTCTTTTTCTTTTACTTGTGGAAGATATCTAAATGGGTGTGGTCTATCAAATTGTATGGAGTGCCCAGATTGCCCCCTCTCACTCCATTCCCAAGGCCCAAGGCCCAAGGCCCCAAGCCCAGTCAAACTCTCTTTTTGTTCAAAATTTTTTTTAAAAAATGGAAAATTTACTTCAGAGTATATGAATTGGAACTTTACCACTTATTTTTAATAAATACTTTTTATTAGTATAATTTTTTGATTAAAAATGTTATGAATTAAAAATAAAGGGTAAAAATCTTGATCATGCACTTTTTAAAAGTATTTTTCAAGATTACCCAAATTTTTAAAAGCTTTTTAAAAAAAAAAATCATAATGACAACATTTGATTTTCCTTTAGGAAACTATAAATCCTTCATATATACAAGTCAATTCTAACGAATGACATTAATTCTTTATTTTTCTTTTATCAATATTCGATTCAATTTTGTTTTTTAGGGTAAAAGCATAACTTCCCTTTCCTCTTATGTTCTCTATATACTATTTTTATGCATTTTTATCATCTCTCTCAAAATACCAACCTTCATACCTTTCTTTATCTCATTGCTTTTTTTTTTTTTATAAAAATTAAAAACTCTTCATATGTATCAGTACCTTTCGATTCTTTTTCACCTTCCTTATTCTCAATTTTTCCCTTCACCTCCTCAAAAAACTCTCTTCTTCGTTATCTTTATCAACAGTTCTAATATTTTCAAGCTTGTAAAATTGTATCAAGTTGTTGACTTCCATTAAAAATGCATCTTTTTATTATGTATATATAATACAATTTATAATATAATTATTATTATATGTATTTTTTATTATATTTATTTGTGCCCCACTGAAGTCGAATCTGAATCCGTCACTGTATATATACATATACATATAATGGAATGCGTTGCAGGTGAAGAGTCAATTCATAGCAGACCACCTTCTTCAATAAAATGAACATATTTTAAAGAGGTTACGTGAGAAGTGAACCTAAATTTTAGAAGGAAAAGCGACTTGATGCTTGTAATTAGTTATTGGGTCGCTAGAGCTATTCTCTTTTCCACCTTCCCTTCACCAGCTCCAATCCAACTACTCCTTGTTTTCTCCCGAGTCAAATATTGGATCAGTTGACATTCTAGACTGTTCGTTTAATTTGTTGATTCGAATTTTTAATTTAAGTTAAAATGTTTGTTGATTCGAATTTTTAATTTGAGTTAAAATGTGACTTTATATGAGAATTTTTTACTGTAATAAAAAAATTAAATGTGACTGTTTATAAGAGCTTTTTACTGTAACAAAACTCGCCATTAATACTCCTTTTGATATGGAAAATAAAAAAATAAAAAGATGGAACATCCAATCACATTGCATGGAAAACAACCATGCATACTTAATTTTGAACAAAGAAAGCAACAAAAATGTGTTTTTCAATTCCTAATCCTCATTTCATTTCTAGAAGTTTTAAATAAAAAGATTGTGAATGTGATTGCGTTAGGTTACAACACCACACACTTTTTTTTTTTTTTTTTTTTTTCTGTGTTACTTGGTTGTCTCACATTGCTTCAATTTATTGTTTGCCAAGAGAGCAACAAGCAAACGACATTCCACATCCTTTTAAAATCAATCCCATTTTCCCCACACCATCCTCAGAAGGAAAACTCAGCAATCTTCAAACATAAAACGATAGAGAGAGAAACTCCAAAATCTCATTCTCTCTCTAACTTCTTCTTCTTAAAAAATAAAAAAAAATAAAAATGAAGAACGCCAATAACACCAACAACACAAAGCTAATCCTTCTCCATCCGTACATCCTCAAACAAGGAAACTCAAACCGCCTTTGGCTCCTCGCCTTCGTCTCCTTCTTCACCGTCGCCTTCCTCCTCACCCTCATCTACACCCGCGACTCCTCTTCCTCCTCGTCTACCGCTTCCTCCACCACCATTTCCGCCGCCGTAGTCCCTGCCGCGGCGGCGTTGCCGGCGACAGTGATAAACACGCTCCTCCACTACGCGTCGCGGTCGAACGACACCTTCAAGATGTCGTATGGCGAGCTGAAGCCGATCGCCGACGTGCTGAGGAAATGCTCGCCGCCGTGCAACCTCCTCGTGTTCGGCCTCACGCACGAGACGCTCCTCTGGAAAGCGCTGAACCACAACGGCCGTACCGTCTTCATCGATGAGAACCGCTACTACGCCGCCTACTACGAGCAGCAGCACCCCGAGATCGACGCCTACGACGTTCAGTACACGACCAAGACGAGCGAGATGAGGGAGCTGATCATGGCGGCGCGGGTGCAGGTTAAGAACGAGTGCCGCCCCGTGCAGAATCTCCTCTTCTCCGAGTGTAAGTTGGGCCTGAATGATCTGCCCAACCATGTGTACGAAGTGGACTGGGACGTTATCTTGGTGGATGGGCCCAGAGGGGATTGGGCCGACGCGCCGGGGAGGATCCAGCCCATATTTACGGCGGGAGTTTTGGCGAGGAGTAAAAAAGGAGGGAATGCGAAAACGCATGTTTTCGTGCATGATTTTAGGAGGGGTTTGGAGAGGGTTTGTGGGGATGAGTTTTTGTGTAAGGAGAATTTGGTGGAAGCGAGTGATTTGCTTGGGCATTATGTTGTGGAGAGAATGGATGAAAATAGCTTCCATTTCTGTCGTAGCCAGAATTCTACGACGGCGTCTTAGTTGTCGTTTGTTGTTTTTTCCGCGGTTTTTTATTTTTATTTTTATTTTTATATTGGTCGTACGTACAAATAATGTTTCAATCGTTAGTGTTACTGGTTTGATAATTGGATGGAGTTATGAGGAGGATGGGGGAGAGAAAGGATGGATATTTATGATGGGGGTTTAGAAGGTTTTTTTTTTTTTTTTCATTGTGGGGAATGGGGATGTAAAAAATAATTCTTTTTCGTTTTTTCCCTTTTTTTGGGCAATCTGTAAAAGTGTAATACAATTGAAGGTTTTTTTTTTTTAATCGAAATACCGAAAGCTTATTTTCTTTTTTGGCATGCAGATATCATGGCTCGTGATTATTCACTCATGTTAATCCAATAAAAGTTTACAAGAGAGTAGCCAAGATTGAGAAGCATATATTTGTTTAACTACAAAGCATAAGATTAAGGGACATATGGCAGAGGAATGTATATGTTGTAAAAGTCCATATAGCGATGCGTGTCGATTTTATAAAAGTTCACGAACCATAACAAGAGTGACTTTTTTAATTAAGAGGAGAGATGCAAGGCAACAAGTGTCAAGGACATCTACAAAAATTCCATGAAAGTGATGCACAAATTTATGTGTCAAGTGTCAAAAGGATTGATGGAGTCCTCTTCATTCTCCATATTTTCTACCATTCAAACTCTATCTATCAACAAAAAACTCTATCGATCACTCCAGACAAATGGAGTGTAAATCCCGAGAAATCAAGTTATAATACATAAAAAGCGGTTCTTTGTGCATAAATGATAGCTTTCTAAAATAAATAATTCGGCCGCTTTTAAAAGTTGAATAATTTTGGAAAGACAAAAATAGCTATCACATGTTACAAATCACTAGAAGTGTATTAGTGGCATATAAGCAGGACGGATTTAAGTACAGCACTAGCACTGTCTCCACTTAATTTTTTTTTTTTTTTAAATATTACTTTTAAAAATTTTAAAATTTTACACTTAAATCCTCACTAAAATAATATATGTCCCTACTAAAATAAATATATTTTTTTTATATGCCCTCACTAAGATAATTTGTTAAAAAAAATTAAGTGTACGCCTCCACTGAAATGAAACGTTGACTCCGCCACTGCATATAAGCCATTCATTATTTCTCCTCCCACCTCAACAACTATTAGGGGTGGCAATTCGTGTCACGTGTCGTGTTTTGATCATTTTTTTTAAATTTACAGTCAATCCGAACACGACCGTGACACAAAATTTTTTAAAAACCGCAACACAAACACGACACGACTCGAAAATGACCCGTGACACGAAATTGGCACGTGAACCCGAAATTGACATGAAAATTGTATACTTTTATTTAGTTTTTTACATATTAAAAATAACTAAAATTCATAACACACTAAATTACAATAACATCCATTGAAATTAAGCAAATAATAGTATAAGATTTTGAGTATAACTATCATGATATCACAAGTTCATAATAAAATTTAAAATATGCAATGAAAAATATATGTATTTTTAGTTTTTTACGAGTTTCGTGTCGTGTTCGGGTTAGGCAGGTCTAATCTGAAATTGACCCGTGTTTTTCGTGTCAATTTCATGTCGATCCAATTCTGACCCGAACCTCTTTTTTCTCAACCCTAACCTGTAAAATTCGTGTCGTTTTCGAGTTGTGTCATCGTGTCATGACCCATATTATCGACCCTAATAACTATGCTACTATACCCTTATGCTCCCACCGTCGTGCTCCGTGGCACGAGATATCAAGGTGGAGACCGTCGCTATCCAAATCGTCACGATAGAGCCTTGTGAACGAAGATTGCAATGTCGATCTCACGGTCACTAGTTTGCCGCAGTCATAGTTGTAAGTGTGAAGGCAAAAGGGAGGAGAGATCCAGTCGTTGCATATCTGGTTTCTTCACGACCAGATCCAGCTACGCCACAATGCCTTTTTTCCAAATCTCATAAAAAAATGGTTTCCATTATTCCTCATGGTAGAGAGGAAGAGGAGAGAAGATATGGAGACATGAGAGATGGAAAATGGCACAAATGATTATGTGAGACACAAGGTTATCATTGAAATTTTTTTTTTTTTAAATCAAACAATTTAGAGGGTTGATGTGCTAAATAATATTAAAACATTAAGAATTAGTTTTGTAACGGGTGTTTTACACAAATAGTAAAATTTTGATATCAAAATTTAATTTTAACAAAAATTTTAAAATATTATAAGAATAGCAAAATTTTACATCATTTTTATATCATTAACTAATAACTATATCATTATAGTATAAATTTATTTGAACCGATCCGAGTCAATCTAAGTACTATCTTTTTAAGAAAATACCTTACAAAAGTTTTAAACTGGCCAGGCTCCCCATTTATTGTTAGATCAGTCCGACCTGAAATTTTTAAATAATCCAAACTTTCATCACTATTTTGTAACCACCCCATTAAAATATAATTATTTAAAAAAAACACACACACACACACAAAACACAAACAAACATTACCCACTTAAAAGCACAATCCACCTAAGATTATTTGCGTCATCATCAAAGGTGACGGAACAATCATTAGCAATATTCTATGAATTTCTTAGGAATCTCGTAGGCTCGCTTAATCATTATTTTGCTCGCAAACTCTGCAACTAGTTAGAGTTAGAGAGGATAACGAAGAGGAGGGTTATCTACCGCCATGGCCACCGATTTCAAGTCCATCCCCGTCATCGGTGAACAAACTCACATCGCTTAATTCTAGCCAGAATCTCTGTTACCCCAATACGCTGAATTTGTATCTCCATATGTATTACATATTTTTATTTTTGTTCACTTTTTTTGCATGCAGATATTTCTCCTCTTTTGGCTAAGTCCGATGATCCGAAAATGGCTGAAGATTTAGGTGTCAATGACGTTGTCAAGCAATTGGATCAAACTTGCAGAGAAGCTGGCTTCTTCTATGTGGTACTTGGGATTTTCTAGGAAATTTTTTTTTTTTTTTTTTTTTTTTTTTTTTTTCAATATCTCAGTAACATACAAGACTACTAGTCATGAAAAGTTATTATTGCTTTTGTGGTGAAGTCGCAAGAGCCTATAAATATATACCCCCATGAAATATATATATATATATATATTAAGTAGCCTTTAAATGTTGTTATTGGAGGTCTCATATTCTCTTTTCCATGAATTTTTTGTTTTTCCTCCCTGTGAGGAGCTGTTTTTCTATGAACTCAACCTCCCAATTCAGTTTGTTAAGAGGCGCGTTTATGAGTTCATGTCCTGTTTTGCTTGTTTAATGAGTCTCTCCAAGAAAAGAAAGAATTTGTTGGTGACCAAAGACATCATAGAGACGAGAAAAAAACAAGTTGTTTTAGAATATTATTTGTAAAGTGATAGATATGTCGTGTAATTTCTCAAAATAGATGTTAATTTGTAAGAATGAGATTTGAAAATACCGTACTGGTGAGGCTTTGTTTTGAACCGTCAGTTTTGTATCAAGTTCTGTCCATTTTGCGACCTTTTTTGTTTAAATGTGATTTTGACCAAATCTAACATTCGAAAATATGCACTATGATAGGTTATGACCTATTGTAAAAGGCTCCATAAAAGAAAGGGGCAAAAAAAATAAAAAACCTTCATTTATGTTTCTTTATTTTAAGTAATCATGACTTGTTGCAAAACATTTTAATTGGGTGCTTTTGATTCATGGCTGAGCAGAAGGGACATGGCATACCTGATTCTCTTTTGAAAGAAGTAAGAGAGCTGACCTGCAAGTTTTTTCGACTTCCATATGAAGAGAAGATAAAGATAAAGATGACTCCAGACGCCGGATACAGGTTTAGCGGAACAGCTTCTTGCATTTGCAATTTGTAAATTGAGTGTTGATATGATGGTTTATCTCTAGAATCTGCTGAGATTTTATTATAACATCGGGCTAAGTTTTTCTTCGTGCAGAGGATATCAAAGGATTGGAGAAAACATAACTAAAGGTGTACCGGACATCCATGAAGCTATTGATGTAGGTTTTACAACCAATTGGTGTTTCCAATATCCAGAGCTTATGATGTTATTGTTATTGCTTTTCGAGGCGTCAAAAGTTCTTTGCAGATAACACTATGCGAGTAATGAGTTTGGTACAAGTACAAAACAAAACAAAAAAACTATACGCTCAAATGCACATTTATAGCCGTAACAAAAAAAAAAAAAGCACATTTATAGTTATTTGAGGAGCAAGATTTTTAAATTTTTAACATGTCTATACTTTCCTTTTTGCTATAAGTAGAAGTAGAACTACTTCGAAAAGTACGACAATCCCAAACTAAGTCTATGGACACTAGAAAGTACTTGTATGTTGCATATATTTGGCAAGCATATGTGATCTATTGTAGTATGGTTATTATTATATTGATTTGCTGCTTGTAAACTGTTGTTCTTATTGTTGAATTGCTACTTTGCAACAGTGCTATAAAGAACTGAAACCAGGGGAACATGGAGATCTCGGCAAAACTATGGAAGGATGTAACCAATGGTATGCAAAATTTAGGGCTTTCCTAACAAACTCCTTGTCACAATTTCTCAATCGGGATATCATTTATTTTCATAGTATTGTCTAGCCCAAGGACCTCCTAATCAAATGATCTGATATTTCTTCCATGATTAGCTGGTCTCTCTAGTATGTTCAATTCTCGCTTGATCCTTCACTGCATATTTTGTACAGTTAATTTCTATGAACTTCGATTGCATGATTAATTTCTTCTCCGGTTAGGAGGCTCATATCGCCTCAAATCTCCTTTTTCTGGGTGATAAAGAATGAGTTTATACTTTAGCACATGGCAGACTCTAAGGTTTAACTTCAAGGTGTTAATGTTCTTAACGTTGTAATTGACCTAATATAGGATATTGTTTTCTCTGAATGCTAATTTTCGTTTTTCTTGTTCTTTTAATGCAGGCCACTGGATCCTCCAAAGTTCAAGCAAATTATGGAGGATTACATCAAACTATGTACAGGTATGCTTCCCAGAGAAAAGCAGATTTTTTAATTACCTATCTTTCAATGTTTTTGTATGGTTCTGATCACAGAGAAAAGCAGATTTTTTTAATTACCTATCTTTCAATGTTTTCGTATGGTTCTGATCACAACTTTTGGTTTGTGCTTGATCTCAGACCTTTCAAGAAACATAATGCGTGGTATTGCTTTGGCTTTGGGTGGATCTCCATACGAATTTGAAGGCGATAGAGCGGGAAATGCATTCTGGGTAACGCGTATCATCGGTTACCCAGGCAAATCCTGCAAAAATGGCCTAGAGAAGCCCATAAATGATGTCGGATGGTAATGCAAAAATTCTGTCTTAGTGGTAGAACTTTATTATACCTGGATCTAGCGTAATTTATGTCTTTTTCTTTTTTGTGCATTTCTTCACTGTCCAACAATTCCAGCGGAGCTCACACCGACTATGGTAAGGCTATAACATCTTTAGAACGATTTAAGAACTAGAAAATCGACTTGTAGTCTTTCTCGGTCTCCTAAAGAGGTTAAAATGGCAGGTTTATTGACATTGGTTAATCAGGATGATGATATAACTGCACTTCAGGTAAGGCTAAATTTTGTGTTTTGACCATTCTACCAACTTTGTCTCCTGCTTTCATTTAAATCTTTTCATAGACAGGCTGCTATTTCAATTTAAATGGAAAACTATTTTCCCTATAAAGCATTTTCAGTTAACCAAGAAAAACTATTACTAGTCTACTTGCTATCTGTATTCTACATCTTCAATTCCACTTCAAAACAAAAAGAAGAATCTTCCACCATAGTTTAATTTGATAAGTTGGTTGAAGGTGAGAAACCTCTCTGGCGAATGGATATCAGCTCCTCCGGTTCCTGGAGCATTTGTCTGCAATATTGGAGACATGTTAAAGGTAAAATCCTTGAGACACTGACAAAATTTCATCTATTACCTAAACTCTTATTAAATCTTTTGATCATACTTATGTTTGGAGTGACCGCAGATTTACTCAAACGGCTTGTACGAGTCGACTCTACATCGAGTTATCAACAACTCCACAAAATATCGAGTCTCTGTAGCATATTTTTATGAGGTAATGCACCTTTTTCCTGTGTTCACCTTATTGCATAGTAAATTTCATCACTGTTTCCATATTTAGCAACACAAATACGTGTATTATTCGTGCTCTTTGGAAAGTACTCGGACACTAAAACATGCTGTCATTTTGTGTTGAGCCCTCGCTTCATCCTCGTGCTTTTGTTGGCTGAGCAGACAAATTTTGACACGGCTGTAGAGCCTCTGGATATTTGCAAAGAGAAGACGGGTGGGGCTAAGATATTCAAGAGAGCTGTTTATGGAGAGCATTTGGTTAGCAAGGTCCTGACAAATTTCATTTAAGGATCATCTGACCTTTCGGCTAATTTCTTGTTCTTAAGCTGTTGTGTCTTCAAGGCTATGTACTCTATTTACTTGTGTACATAGATTTGTCCCTTCATTTAAAAAAATTTAAATAAAAAAAATGGAGAATTGACTCTTGAGAGTGCATGAGTCTGAATCTTTACTCCTTACTCTAGATAAATACAATTTTGTTAGTGTAATTATTTGACTAAAAAGGTTATGAATCAAAAGTAAAGGGTAAAAATCATGACTCGCGCGCTTTCAAGGGTTATTTGTCAAGATTACTCTTAATTTAAAGAAAAAAGAAAAAAAAAATTGTTTGCCCTTGTACGTTACTTACTGTCATTGAAACTCTATCTCAACGCAGGGAGATAACTCTTTGCTTTCATGTGTTTTGTCCCAATTCAATTTCCATCTAAATCTCTACTCAGAAAATTTGATCATATGCTAGAGGAATACACTACAATGTAATCCAGAAGCTTGACAAAAGATATAGAATACATATTACAACAATCTTATAAGGAAAACAATCAATAGTCCTACAAAACCGTACAATCAATAGTTTGTAAAACCAATACATATGCAAACACATAAATTAAAATAATCATTTGTCCCACTGTGGGACAACAAAAAGAATAACTGATTTATAGGGTGCTCACCCTATTCATCTATCTCTTGTTTTTTGGCCCTAGACTAGGCTGCAAATAATGGTCTCTTATAAATCACTACAAGCAAGCAGAGTGAAAATCTGCGCATGTACTCTGCCTGTTGGTTAAGCTAGGTTAGTTTAAAACCCGACCTTCCAAATGTTATAACCTGCTCATGTTAAAACTGTGATAAAAATTCAAACAAACAAAAATTCTTCTTCCCAACTCTGCAGAAAATCCGATATTTTGCACATCGGCATCTTGTCGAGATTGTGTCACGAAGTGGAAGCAGCGAAACCATTTTGTGAAACTCCTGCTGCGAGACTATCTTTCTGGTAGAGTGGAATTCTCACTCCCAGCTCTCCAAGACGATCCACCAAACCATAAAGAAACTCAAAGGTCAGTTTGGACTGTGCATTCAGCTCATCTCTCACTTGGGGTTGAACCTTGAACCACTCTCCCAACATCTTGTGCATGTGGGAACGGATCATTCGCCATGGTACCGGATATTGTTCACATAGCTTCAAGTACTCCACCAGTAAATCTGCCTGGTCTAGCTTTCCATCACTATTGCCTTTTTCACCGTCTACTACCCATTCAGCAGTTCGATATCCGGCAAAAAGTGCAGGATTCTCAAGAAGGGACTCAGCCGAGAGCACTCCCTCAACGCCCGTCTCTGCCAAACAGCGATGAACATCATCCATGTGCCTTGTGTTCCCATTCGCAAGTACAGGGATCCTGACAGACTCTCTAACTGCCTTGATGGCGTCCCAGTTGGCCCTGATTTTCTTCCCATCTTTTTCATCCCTCGTTCGGCCATGGACGGCTAAAAGAGAGCAGCCGGCCTCCTCCAGCATCCTAGCATACTTAATTGTATCCTGTAAATCCGGGAAGAGACGGATTTTGCACGACACAGGAACCTCAAGGTTGAGGGCCAATTTTTCTACCAGAGATTTTACAAGAGGAAGTTTATCCATCAAGAAAGCTCCATAGTTTCCTCTCTTAGCAATACGCTGAGGGCACCTGAACAGAGTTCAGACTTTGAGAATCTTTCAACACAAAATGTAACTCGACTTTAAAGCATCTTTCACTAATTCAAATTTGTCAAAATTAATCTTCTCCACTCATTTGTAAAAAATACCTTTTAAAAGTTTAAACTTAAATTACAAGTACATAAAGTAATAATCACATAAAAGTTTATTAGGAACTTCACAGATAAAGTTCTTAAACAAAACAGGAATGTTACAAAAACGCTCTTAATTTTGGTTGATTAAAAAAATGTTGTGTAAAACTATTGTTAATCTTCCCTATAACAATGATTTTGGTTAGAAACTATTACCCCAAGTTAATATCAACGTAATCACAATACGGCTCCACTCTCCGAGCAGCTTCCAGCAAAGTGTCAGGATCATTGGCACAAAATTGAACAAATAAAGGACGATCCTCCTGCAATAATTAATTAAAATTAAGCCAGCGATTGCCCATTAAAGAACTGCCAAATTAACAACAGCATCAGAAATTAAGAGGAAACAAAAAATTAGGGTTAACTAATACCAAAAATTTTCACGTATTGATTAGGGTTAAGGAATAAAAGAAGAACCTCGCAAGTGGTAAACTCTTGTGAGCGATATTTCTCGTTCTCGGTGAAAATGCGGGAGTGCAACATGGGGGTGTAGGCGGCGTCGGCGCCGTACTTCCGGCAGAGCATCCGAAACGGCAGCTCGGAGTTGTCCACCATCGGGGCGACGATCAGCTTGGGCCGGCCCAGCCTCGACCAGTGAGCCCAGGCCCGTTCGATGCGCGAATCAGCACCTCCGCTCAGGCACCATCCCGGCGGCGGTGGCGGCTCGTCGGCGCAAAACGGCGGCGCTTCGGGGGATTGGTCCCGGAGCCGATCATCCTGTTGGTCGCAGCAGAGGAGGTCGTCGAGGTCGGAGCAGTGGGCGAGAGTGGAAGCCATGGGAGATTTGGAGGTGTTTTTGGAGAGGAGAGAGTTGAGAGGGTGAAGCGATGGGGTTTTGAATTTCATGAGGGGACTACGGCGGCGGCGATTGAGATGCTGCTATCGTCGCTTGCCCTTCCCATTCCCATCGCCGCCAAAGAGAGGCAAGTGTTTCTCAGAGGACATTTAGTTGATGGATTTAGAATCATTATCTATTTGTATTTTTTATGAAAAAAAATATTATAGTAAGTTATAAATCATGATTCGAATTATGTCATGAATCTTTAAACCAAATGTACCGTCTGTGATCGTTCTAGGAGTGCTGGTGATTTTTTTTAGACGTTGGGCTGGATTTAGTGCTGAAATTTTGAACGGATCATCTCCGACCGTTCAAACAAATTGAATTTATGCCCCACATCCGAACTCCCCTGCCTAAAAAATTTGAGCCGTCCACTCGAGCTCGAGAAGTCTCTTAGACGGGCCGCGGGCTTGATCTTAGCTGCCCAAGCTGCTTGAAGTAACCCAAAATTTTTTTTTATTATATTTTTTAATTTTTATAATATTGTATATATATATTATATATAATATACTATTATTTTTTAATTGTATTTGTATATAAATAATTATTAAGTTATTTTGTGTTAAAATTATATAAAAATTATAATTAAGAGTAAAATCAACACATACTATGAACACAATTTAAAAAGTTAATTTTGTATATTAACTTTTAAATTTGTAATTCATGATAGTCTCGTAAAAAACCTTATCAAGAAAAACCTAATTGAGATTAAAACTTGTTAAGGAAAAAAGAATGCAATCATTTTGTGATGAATTACAAATTTTATAAACTTACAAAGTCTAAATATTACAATTACAATATCCAAAGCAAATAAATATTTAGAAATTATAATTTAATTTGAACCTGAAAGATCGTCTTCAAAGTGAAATTTTAATCTATTAAATTCATCTATCCATTTCTGGCTTGCCGGTGAAATTGTATCTTATAAACGTTGATCGACACGATCCCAATCCTTAATGCACACCAAAGCTTCAATAATGTCCATTTGCAATGCGTTTTGGCGTTCCTCAAATATTCATTTGGTTGTACTAAAGACTTGTTCAGATGAAACAGTAGAGACTGGGATCGAAAAAATATTTATTGGCAAGCAAGTTAGGACTTGGCAAGTTAATGCTCGTGCCCTTTACCATTGAACTAAATCAAACAATTTTCCACTATCGTCGACTACTAAGCTCTCGCTGAGGTACGCCATAAGCTCGTTGAACTTGCCGCCGCCACCACCACCTCTTGATGAAGATCCACTCCCAGCTTTTGTTTAAGTCGTCTTCTTCTTCTTCTTCAACCCGAAAATATTCATAAATGAATGCGGGTTTTCATCTCTTTGTTGCCGTTCCTGTACTCCAGAAGCGGTGTTTCTAAACCTATTCTCATAAACACTATAGAGAGAAAATATTTTTTTTCTTTTATTTTAAGAAATTGGTCAGAGCAATTGATGTCTAAAAATTCACTTAAGTTTTCTAAACCACTTTCTAAACCTTCTAATTTTAATCTAGAATAAAAAATAGTACAGAAACCATACAACATTGGCAATTTAAATCAATATTTTTTAAATTTCTTTTCCATAGAAGCGATAGAAACTTCTTAAATTTACTAAATAAAATATTAATTCTTAAAAGTTCACCTAAAGCTAAAGGTGATGTTGGGTAATATGTTCCACTAAGTTTTAAATTAACTTCATGAAACTTACCTAAAAATTGATACAAAGTTTCGGCAATTTACCAATCATATACGTCTATATGTTATGTTCTTAATTTTGCACTAATATAGTTTGTTATAGCATCATTATAGGAGATGCATTGTTGAAGCATTACATAAGTTGAATTCCATCTTACAGGCATATCTAAGGTTAATGCTCTAAGAGTTAAATTTAGTGCTTGTAAGAACCTAAACCAATTATGTACACGTAGGTTACTATCTTGAATTCATGCAATGTTATCTCTAATTGCTTTTATATGAATAGACATTAATTTTAAACCGGATTTAACTATTAAATTAATTACATGGCATGCACAACGTTGGTGAAAAATATTACCATCACCGAATAAACTTAAATCATTTTCAAAATATTCAATTGCTTTAGTATTTGCATTAGCATTATCTAATCTTATAGCCATCACTTTATCTCTTAATCTATATTCATCAATTACATTTAAAATTGTATTATATATTAAATCGGCGTTATGTGATCCTAGAACACATTTAAATCTAATATTCTCATATCTAAATCGAAGCCTTTAAAGTAATGTCCGATTACAGATAAATAATCTTTGTTGGCAATGGCAGACCAAATGTATGTCGTTAACGCAACGCAACCACTAGTAGAGTTTTACTAATGCTTATTTTTCTTGTTTAAATAATTTTAACAAATCTTTCTTGAAAGTAGTTTTTGAAAAAAAACTGTGCATTAGGATTGTCTACAACTTTAATATATCGGTGCCAATTAGGATGTTCTACAAAACTAAATGGTTGATCAAATGTAGCTATCATTCGCGCAACTTCCATACGATCTACTTGCGGATCGTATTTCCAAGTGGTTAGACCACCGGTTGCGCGATCAAAAGATAATTGTGTTTGGCGGAGTTCGGCTCCGCCAATTTGGCCACGCTTTTGAAGACACTTTTCGAAGCGTCTTCTCAAGTGTGTTGTGTCGTGAATAGTGTCACATTATAATTTAGAATGATAATATTTACATTGAGCTATGTGTTTAGTGTTACCGTCATTGTCGACCTCCTCAATTGTGTCGAACTGAACCCAAACTATCAAGGTGCACTTGCATTTCCTCTTGGAGGTTGCAACACTTGCAGTAGCACTTGCACTTGTCTCTCCTCCACGCTCACCACCATTGCGACCACGACCTCCACCACGACTCGGATTTGCAGGTTCCTCAGTTGCTTGTGTTTGCATTTCTTGCGTAATAAATTCATTAGTAGAAAATTACCCTTCTTTCACGTTCCGTTTGGCATCAACAAGAATATTACCATAACCAAAAGAACCCATTATAAAAAATAAGAACGATTTGAAAGAGAGAGGTTTAAGATAATGTGTAAGTTTTTAGAAAAATTGTGAGAGAGATTTGAGAGAAATTGAGAGAGATTGAGAGAAATTGAGAGAGATTGAGAGAGATTGAGAGAGTTTGGGTGAGAAAAATGTTTGGGGGATAAAGGTTATTTATAGGGAAATTTTTGGGTTAAAAAATTAAAATTTTTCCCCTTAAATTCGGATCCAATGGTTATTTCTTGGAATCGGTGGGTCGGGTTCGGACCGAAATCGGGCAATGGTAAAAAAAGAGCTATTGGCAGTTGGGCTTTCGGGCGATAGTTAAGGTCGGTCGCCAACGTTAAAAAAACTAGCCGTTGATCGGGCTTCGGGCAAATCGGGACTAGAATTCGGGCCTGAGGGAAAAAAAAAATCGACGGTCGACGGTCGGGAGCTTTCATTCGGCGGTGGGCTTCCGCGATATTGGTTTTTCTCAGGCAGCCCGAGCCCGAGAAAAATTCAAGCTTCGGGTACGCCTGCCGGCCCAAAGTTCCAACACTAGCTGGATTTCGGGTGAGGTTAGCCTTCGGGCTCTAGTTAATCTTGACAAATACTTTTACTTCTTAAAAGTATATGTATCATAATTTTTACTCTTTACTTTTATGGCTCGTTTAATTCGCTTATTCGAGTTTTTAATTTGAATTGAGATGTGAATTTATGTGAGAGCTTTTTACTGTAGTGAAAAAGTTAAATTTGACTGTTTCTGAGAGTTTTTTACTGTAGCAAAACTTGAATTCTAAACTCAAATCGGCGAAATGAATGGGGCTAATTGATAACCTTTTTAGTCAAATAATTACACTAACAAAATGGTATTTATCAAGAGTAAAGAGTAAAAGTCTAAAATTATGCACTCTCAAGAATGAATTCTCCATTTTTTCTAGCCTTTTTTTTCTCCGAGATAGTATGGTGTGTGATGGGGACATACCTTGAGCCTCTAATTAGATCTAAATAATAAAAAGAAAATTGTTGAACTTACTTTTGAGTGTATAAGTCTGAATTTTTATTCCTTAATATTGATTAATATCTTTGTGACTATTATAGTTATTTGACTAAGAAGAATTTTAATTAGGAGTAATGTGTAAAAATTCAGACTCATACACTCTAAGAGATATTTATCTTCTTTTCCTAGTAATAAAATAAAGAAAAAGTAATTTCAAGAAATGATCATTTTTAAACTTCATGTATTTAGGATATATCATTAATTTAAAAATATTGTTATTATGTTCATTTTATAGTTCTTGAGATAATATTATTCTAAATATACGACGGGTGGTCAATATTTGTATAACTAATTTTAAAAGTTGTTAATAAAAGATAAAAATTTCGTTACATGTTATTTTAATATCACAATTTATGGATTTTTTTTTTCATTTATTGCATAATGGACATATATGTAATTAATTAATAGAGAAATGGCAAAATGACCCCCTAATTATACATGTTATATATATATATATATATATATATGTTGATGGTGGATTTCAGTTAACAAGGAGTTAACTCTTCGAGAACACTCGTAATAATCTATCACGTATTAATTAGGGATTAATGACGCTGAATAAGTAAATGAGACAAGAGTTTATAGTGGTTCGGCTAAAATTCTTTGCCTATATCCACTTGTGCATGCACTAATATATTGTAGATTACAAGCTTTCTGTAGTAGTCTGGAAGTGAGAGTAAAAAAAACTTAATGAACTCCCATGGCTCTATTTATAGGCCTTGTACATATGAGAGACCCCCTCTGTATTTCCCGAGGAGATTATCCTCTATCCCTTAATTTGGGGATTTAGCAGCTGTTTTTTCATGATTCCTGCCCCCGGGTCAGTTTAGCCACTCTTACCCAATACCTGGGTTCCTGACTTCAATAGTGGCGGTAGTTGATACAGTGTATCTTTCCCTGGATTGACAGCGAATTTGATCGGGCTAATGTCTCGACGTCGTGGCCCTCGCCACCTGGATGAGGCTCTCGACGCGCGTTAGCATACTCGAATTCTCTATTGGTCGCCGAATCGAATCCGGCTGCGGAAGCGTGGTGGTGCAGGGAAGAGGCAGATCATGTATAACAAAAATTTTCATAAAACTTTTAGTAAAAAAAACTTAATGAACTCCCATGGCTCTATTTATAGGCCTTGTACATATGAGAGACCCCCTCTGTATTTCCCGAGGAGATTATCCTCTATCCCTTAATTTGGGGATTTAGCAGCTGGATTTTCATGATTACTGCCTCCCGGTCAGGCTAGCCACTCTTACCCAATACCTGGGTTCCTGACTTCAATAGTGGCGGGGGGTGGTACAGTGTATCTTTCCCTGGATTGACAGCGAATTTGATCGGGCTAATGTCTCGACGTCGTGGCCCTCGCCACCTGGATGAGGCTCTCGACGCGCGTTAGCATACTCGAATTCTCTATTGGTCGCCGAATCGAATCCGGCTGCGGAAGCGTGGTGGTGCAGGGAAGAGGCAGATCATGTATAACAAAAATTTTCATAAAACTTTTGAGATACTCTATAGATTATATTAATTTATGCACGAATAAATTAATCTCATTAACTTATATATATCAAGAACTCAATCAAGAAAAATACCTGGAAGCCGACTCGGATGATAACTTGAGTTCTTTGACCACGAACAGTCCTTGCTCCAATCTTTGTGTTTAGAAAACCAATGTCTTCCACGTCAATTCCTACAATCCACGAAGACGTGTGTGTGGGCACACATGAGACAAAAC
>NW_010359814.1:153836-154060 GCF_000414095.1 Morus notabilis
CATGCACGATGTGGAATTTTTGGAGAAAAATTTTTTCCTTCCTCTCTCTCTTGAGAATTTCGGCCAGCCTTAACTCTTAGGGCTGAAAAATTGTTTCCAAAATTTCTATAGAGAAATTTCGGCTACCTCTAAAATTAGGGCAAAAAACCATTCCGAAAATTGTCTCAAAAATAGTATTTATAGAGTAGAAATCAAACTTCTAGAGGGAATCCAATCTCTATCTC
>NW_010359814.1:159745-160617 GCF_000414095.1 Morus notabilis
GGAGTGCCGCCGTAGGGTAGGTCAAACCGGAAATACATCATTGAATCCTATCGCTAGGAAGTCAACCTTGTTATTGATCCGAAAGAACACTTTCCGTAGGGAGTGCGGAATCGGTGCCGCCGCGAAGGCCCTTCCGAATCTCACGGTGTTGAACTAACGATGGAGACTAGTGGGTCGTATTGTCATACAACCCTCTCCCACTCATTATTTTACCAATATGTATTTTGTTTGAAAAACATCTCATGGTTTTCAAATAAAAGATATGTGAAATTCCAAAATTTAACTCTTAAATTCAATTTCACATTTAACATTATTTTACAAATCAATTTTGCAACTTAAATTAATTTACTCGTATTAAATTGATTTTAGTGCATGATTCTTATTTTTATTTTATTTTTCTAAAACACTTTTATAATAAATAAAATAAATAAATAATAAATCGCGTTTATATATGACATGTTATAAAACATATGAGTAGGCACATTATATCTATATGACATGTTATATGCATGGACATATAATATATAACTATCAACATAAAATATAAATATATGCAATCGACTAATGAGATGGATTTGACCGGGTCCCACGGAAATTATAACTCACAACCAAATCGAATAAATGAATAATTACAATAATTATTTTCTTCCGTTACATCAACGGGTCTTCGATTTTTGAACTCTTCATTCTTTGGATTCGTTCTTCGTCTTCGGGTCAGATTTCACCTTCGTCGGGGTCCGGAACTCATCCGGGTCTGTCGACACGCATTACGAGGATTTTAGAAAACCTCAGGTCCATTCGGGGTCCGATTCCCGAATCTTGACTGCCAGCTGCGCACTCTGGCCGCGCGCTGTGCGCGCCCGCGCGGTCCG
>NW_010359814.1:162476-162778 GCF_000414095.1 Morus notabilis
AGTGTCCATTTGATATAGTCATTGCATATAGATCAATCCTCCATAAATAATTCTCCGTTAACCTCTCTAATTACTTCTTTATCCTTGAGTACCATTGATTCTTTAATGGACAGTGATTCATAAAACACATTCATGAATCGGAGCTCCTACTGGTCCAAGTACCGAATCAACACTCAAGAGAATTATTTATCTACTTCTTTCTTAAGAAGGAATGGATTCCATCTCGTGTAATAACATTCCCGGCTACCTACTTCATCATGTCTCCAAAATACAAGGAATAGGATTCAGGATCTCAGAATCCG
>NW_010359814.1:163007-181558 GCF_000414095.1 Morus notabilis
GAATGACATGTATTAATAATGTTTTAATTAAAGATTCCAAACTTTAATTAAATTCATTATGAACATTGCTTTTTTATTATTATCCTTAAACATTATCCTCTCGTATATACACTTATATACAATGTTTTAAGGTTACATAAATAATCATGGAATTTTTATTGATATTCATAAAATATTCATAAATATATGCACATAAAATAATAAATAAACTCTTTTATTAAATAAATAATAAATATCCTATTACATATCATGTTTCTAGGACACCATTCCCAACATTCTCGACGTCTACGGGGCACTCTAAACACACTGGTTCCCTCGGCGTTAGCGACCGACCCTCGACAATGAGGCCTCGGCGCTTGTCACCTAAAGGAATGGTTGATCCTCGACCGTGGTGTAACAATATATATATATATATATATATTATGAAATTATACATGTTATATTACACTTCTTCAAAATAGGTATTTTAATTCTACCCCAATTTCGTTATTTCAACCGCCATTCAAAATGAATGTATTATTCTCACATAAATAGCTATTTTCTCATCATCTTGTTACTCTAGCTCCTCTATCTCTCGCCTCTCTTATGCCACCTAAACCAACTGAGGAAAGTTGTATCCGTCCCATTGCAAGCACCTATAATGGTGGATCATGTGTGAACATTCAATCAAAGGCGTCTTAGGGATCGCCAATCGTGAGAGTAGGCCAAGGGCTAGGAATTCGATCCCATCTCTCTAAGTCTAACTCCAGTTAAAACTGTACGAGCTTGATGGCCTTAAGGGTCTGTTTGTTCATATACTCAAACTCAAATCATCAATCCTGCTATAGTATTTTTCTCTTATAAAAAATTTAAATTTTAAACGTCAAAATTAAAAATCATGATTTGAGTATACCTTTTAAACGGACCCTAAATCTCTTACACCCTTCTCTCTTACCCCCAACATTGTTCTGTTAAGATTATTTTAATGTTAAAATTTTACTTTTACAAGTATTTTCTTTTTTAGAATTACTTTTACAAGTTTTACAGCTTAATAATCATAAAAAAATGTTGATATAATATTTGAAATAGCATTATGCATTAAATCACATAATAGAATAGCACATTAAATATGTTATTTTCACTAAAAATATTAGTTTTAGCATTTGCATTTAGAGGGTCTAAATATTTACAAATTTTAAAGGTTTTTTTATTTTTATTTTCTTTTGTTTGGTGCACTTGTTGATAGTCAAATTTCGTCAACTGGGTTACGCCGGGTTACCTTCTGGTATAGCGTGAGGTTACCGGCCAAATTTTGATTGTGGAAGTGTAATTGATACTGTGAAATGTGTGTTGTACTTTTGCGGTGGAGAATAACACGAAAAGTGATACTCAAATGTGAAGACACACAGGATTTATAGTGGTTCACTCTATTAATCAAGAGCTACATCCACTGTTTCATTGTATGTATTTTATGTTCTCCAATTACATGTGTAAAAGAAAGGAAGACCCTTTCGAGCTTGGGGCTTTGCCCCTCTTTTATAGCCCAAGTTTACTTCATGGGCGGTTTTCCTCTGTAGACCTCTCTGTAGACGTCCAATCAAGTGCCTGCCATCCTATGTGCATAGACCCATAGCCAGCTAATCGCCTTTTGGATTGTTCATTCATCTAATTAGTCATCCATTACGGCTCTGCACTCCCTGTAACCCTCCACCGTCTAGTTGTGGATGGTTTAAGTACGTGTAATTAATGCCTGCATTACAGACTTCTTCTAAGCGCACACGTTTTCTCAGGGGGTCCCACGTTTATACGGTCGGCTTCCAGCTGGCCTTCTGTATGTACGGTCGGCTTCATGAGCCCAGATGAGAACTGGGCTAGGCATCGCCCTTTACACGGTCGACCTTAACGAGACCCCTGAGTAAACGCCGAGGTCTTATTAGGTCGGCGGTATGACGAGTCGACGGTTTGGCTGATGTGGTTATTGCAGGGCCACGTGGAACGCTATTTTTGTCCGACGTATCAAAGCATATTTTCCCGCACAACATCTGCCCCCCAGGTCGAGGCTTTCCTTTGGATTGCCTCGAGCTAGGTTGGGACTTTGCACTGGCGCTTCCTTTCATCTGCTTCGGGCACAGAAACCCAACTCCGAACCTGTTGTCATGATGACCCTGTTACCTTGAGAAGTGCAAACGTCGCGTAGCCCTTTTTTCAAACCGGATGAATGTGGGCCCTTGGATTAGGTTCCTTTCAGCTTCCCGCTCTTTCCCTAATTGTAGGATCAAGGCCTTATGCCCCTGTTGTTGGATATACTTGTGCACGATCGAGTGATTAGGGATTGAAGGCTGTCATATTTATAAGCGCTCAGTAGGCCAAAACTTTCCAAACTTTCTCTGTCTTGCCAAAACTCTGCGTAAATTCTCCCAAGACTCGTTACGTTCTTCGGTGATATTTCTCCCATAGCCCGTGCCTTCATCTCGCTTCTAAACTCCTGGTAAGGATTTCCTGTCTACCCCTCTTGCTTTTACTGCATTTAATCTATTCTGGCTCCTGGTAGATCCTTCGAATAGGGGGAAATGACTAAAAACTGGTATAATAGGAGTATTAGGAACTGTTCTGATCATTACTCATAGTTTTTAGAGTAGCCACTGGGACTTTAAGCAGTTTCGGGTTTGTTTAATATTCTGGACTTAACTTGAACAGTTGCTGTCGCGCTTAAATGGTTGGCGTCTTAGTTGAATAGTCGACGCCTTAGTTGAATAGTTGACGCCCTAGTTGAATAGTCGACTCCTCAGTTCGTAGCTCTAATTTTCCTTCCCTTCGACTTATAGGACTAACCTTAGGTTCTTTCTTCACAGTAATGGCACCTAGAAGAAGGCTACGTCGAGGGGGAGTCTCCTTCTATTCATACTGCCAGCGACCTTATCCTAAGGAATGTCGAGGACTACATCTCAGACTCGAGGGATAACGAAGACAGTGTGGACCGGATGGTCGACGGTAGTGATGAGGGACATGCCGCCGAAGCTTCCTCTTCTGGTGGTTCTCTGATCGGGGGCTCCGCCGTTAGGATAGTGGTCGGGATACAAATGTTCCGGTCGCGTCCGTGGGGCTAGACGAGGATCTGCCATGGTTTACGGCCGACTTTGTGGAGCCAAAGACCCGTGATAGGGACATCGTCCACACGTACCAGAAGGGGCGCGTGGATGGTCGCTGGTTTGAATTCCTCCTGCCAGATCCTCATCACAGGGCGAGTTAACCTCCCCCACGGTATCTATCTGTATATACCCAGGTCATTACTGCAGGGATGACTTTCCCCATTCATCCATTTGTGAAGGACTTTTGCGACCTTCACAGCATCTCCCCCATTCAACTGACGCCAAATTTATGGTATATTTTCGCCAGCATGTGGATACTTTGGGACAAAAGGTTTGACGTAGAGCTGCCTTTGGACGAATTCCTTTTTGTATATAAGCTCTGCCAAGTCCCTAGATGCGAGGGATGATATTTCTTGGGTAGTTATGGGCGGTCGGAGCCCAAATTTGGAAGGTTAATAAAGGGACTGCCATCGTCGTCTCACAGATGGAAGCCCATTTTCTTTCTAGTTAAAGGCATGTTCGACGTCCACCCCGAGGACAGGCCCATTAAACGAAAATGGGTGAAAAGGTCCTTTGGGATGCTAAGTATGTACCTTCGACTACTTTTTCTGTCACCGTCAGATTTAATACACTGCTGACCCAAATTTCTTTCGTGCAGTTTCCCAATATCGCCCCCAGCTCGCTGGTAGTAGGCTCCCTCGGGTTAAGACAGCCTTCAGCTATTCAGAGGACGAGTGCCACATCAAAACCCTTTTGACTCGGGAGAACTTAGAGCATTGTGGTCTCCTGTTATCCCTTCCTGACCCGGCCAATACTGACGCCGTCAAATACTTTTTCCATTTTACCGCTGGTGGTACATTTTTTTTAACTTATGCTTCGACTGCCACAGAGATGAGGACCCTTGGGCTACGCATTCCAAGGACAAGAGGTGCTCAAAGAAGAAGCCTCGTGACTTGTCGATCAAAGCTGATGTCACCGGTGTTCCGCTGAGGCAACCGGTCGAGGAATCCTCTGCCCAGGAGGGGCCGAGGCCAAAGGGGCCTTGTCGTGAGGAGACCCCTGCAGTGGGAGCTAAATCTACGCCGATAATTGACATTACCGATGCTCTCGAGGTTTCTGAGGCTCCTCCGGAGACAGAGGCAGTGCTGCTTCCGGCGGCGAGGGTATTTGACCCGAAGTTTGTTATGCCCGACATTTCCTGGGGCCAAATAGACGCAGTACTGAAACTGCCCCCACGCTTTTCTATCCTTTTCCAGGCTATGTACGAGTTCTTCTTCGAGCCAAATTGGGATAGCGCTCGCGATATGTCTTTGGTCGACCGTACCCGTCGACAAATCTCCTTTCTGATTCATGTAAGTCCCTTTTGCTTGGTGGATTGTATTTGCATATGCATTTCTTTATCTGACCGTTTTATTTTTGACAGTCCCTCATCCTCTCCATCCTTAACTACCTCGAAGTGGTTAAAGTGGATGAGAGGAGCAAAACGATGGACCATATTGGAAGAGCGCCTGAAGACTCTCCTTAGGAAGGTGAGGGAGCACAAGGAGGAGACCTCTGGAAAGCTTGCCCTCACTGTCGAAGAGCTGAAGGCAGCGAAGGATGATTTAGAGGCCGCCAAGAAGGAAATTGCCCTCGTCCGCAAAGAGGCTGCCGACTCAAAAGAGGCCCTGCGCAAGGAGGCCTTCAACCTTGGCAAGCATGAGGGGAAGAAGGAGGAGTTGAGGAGTTCATGGCCTCCGTAGACTTTGCTCAGAGAAACTCTGAGGTTGCTGCCAAGGCTGTCGAGGATTTTAAATCCTCCGATGAGCTTCTTGTCATGTGTGCCAAGGACATGGAGTTTGTGGGGCAGCAAATTATTGCCAGAATCAATAGGCACATCCCTGGCCTCAACTTGGACTTCCTATACGAGCCTCCTTCTGACGACGAAGGTTCTTCTTCTGAAGGCAATGGCGGCGAGGGCAGCAGTGGGGCAGCGGTGGGCGATCGTAATATTGGCAGAAATGGCGATGCTTAGTTTAATTTCTGCAATTGTATAATAATTTTTTGAATATATTTTAAGACAATTTTTCGTCCTTCATTGCTCTTTCGCTTTTTGTTTGGTGATTTTGGGGGCCTCTCCTCCTTGGGGGAGTTAGCCACTTGCGTGCCCCTTGGGGCCTGTCAGATTTAACTCTACCTTCTTGAAGCCTCTCCTCCTGAGATGAGTCGGTTGTCTGGACGCCCTTTGGGGTCGTTGTTTTAGCAAATTTCGTAAAATATGCCAAGTGTTCGTCTCTCCTCCTTGGAGGAGACGACGTTTATTTTACCCCTTAGGTCGTCGTCTTAGCAACTTTCGTAAAATTTGCCAAGTGTTCGTCTCTCCTCCTTGGAGGAGACGACGTTTATTTTACCCTTGGATGTAGACCCCGTACTGCGCCCCATGTCTGTTTAATATACCTTGGATTTTTAAGTGGACATGTTATTAATGGGTAAATTCCTTCTTTGTAGTGACTCAATTTTGTGATGAATGAGTCATATATTATTATTAAAAAGCTAATACAAGAAACACGCTTATTGATAATACAATCTTAGTTGTTCCGCATTCGACGGGTGTTGAACCTTCTTGCCGTCGATGCTTTCCAATACGTAGGTCTCTGGGCATACCAGCTCCATGATGCGATAAGGTCATTCCCATGTTGGGCCCAGAGGACCAGTATTTTTTGGCTTTGTGCTTTGCGTTACCCTTTTTAATACCAGATCCCCCGGGGCGAACCTCCTTTGCTTGACTTTTTGATTGTAATATCGCGCTGCCCTTCGTTGATAGGCGGCGAGGCGTAGTTGGGAGTCGAGCCTTTTTTCTTCCAAAAGGTTGAGCTCTCCATTCATTGCTTCTGCGTTTGTGTCGTCGTTATACACGACAGTTTTTAGCGTCGGTGTTGAGATTTCTATGGGGAGGATTGCCTCGGCGCCATACGTCATGAAAAAGGGTGTTTCGCCTGTAGTTGTTCGACTCCTCGTCCTATAAGACCATAGGACCTTTGGGAGTTCTTCAGCCTATCTTCCCTTCAAATCATCAAGTCTTTTCTTTAGGGTGTACTTCAAGATTTTGTTAACGGCCTCAACTTGGCCGTTAGACTGCGGATGTATTGGAGCTAAGAAGTCATTTCGAATGCCTAAACTATCACAAAATTTACGCGTTGAGGCATTGTCGAACTACTTTTCGTTGTCCGATACAATCGAGTGTGCGACTCTGAACCTGCACACAATGTTGTTCCATTTGAAGTTTGTGCAGGCTGCCTCCGTAGTGGTAGTTAGGGCTTTCACCTCAGCCTATTTAGTGTAGTAGTCTACTGTGACGATGGCAAACTTGAAACCCCCGGCTGCGAGGTGTAAGGGTCCGATTAGGTCGATCCCCCATTTGGCAAAGGGGCATGGGCTAAGAATGGATGTTAGGTTCTCTGGGGGTGCTCTCAGAATTGTGGCATATTTCTTGCACTTATCACAATGCCGAGCGTATTGAAATGCATCTCTTTTAAGCGTGGGCCAATAGTACCCCTGCCTCAAAACCTTAAGAGCAAGAGACTGCCCTCAGTGTGATTACCACATACTCCTTCATGGATTCCCGGAGGACTCCTCTCGCCTCATCGTCATTTAGGCATCGTTGTAGAGGTGTCGAAAAGCCTCGTTGGTACAACATACCATCATACAACAGGTACCGGGCTGCTCTGTAATTGATCCGTCTTGCCTCCTCTTTATCATCGGCAACTTTGCATCTGCCAAGTATTGGACGAGTGGTGTCATCCAATCTTCGACCGTCTCAACAGCTAAGGCTTCGTCCCTCTCGTCAATGGTTGGCCGCTGAAGTTCCTCGATGGAGACGACTCCTAATATATCAGAATCTTTTGATGACGCTAATTTAGCCAGAGCGTCGGCATTTGTATTTTCAGTTCTGGGTACCTGCTGTATCTCATAGCTTTAAAACTTTACAAGTTCATGTTGATCCTTTAAATTTTCAAATGACTTGCCAATCGCAATCCTGCGATCAATGCTTCGTATTCAGCTTCATTGTTCCACGCCTTGAATTGGAATCATACTGCCGAGGTAATCTTGTGGCCCTCGGGGCTAACGAGCATGACGCCGGCTCCTAACCTGGTTTCGTTCGACGCTCCATCCACGTAGAGTTTCCACTCGACTGCCTTGGCCTCTTCATCTACGACTGGCGTTGGTCTGTGTGAAAATTCTGCTAGGAAATCTGCCAATGCTTGCCCTTTGATTGTTGCTCGTGGTACGTACTCGATGTGTCGAACTGACTTAACTCCACCGACCATTTGAGAAGTCGGCCGAAAGTTTCAGGCTTTTGGAGTGCTTGTCTCAACGGGTGATTTGTCAAGACCCGTATCGTGTGGTCCTGGAAGTAATGCCGAAGCTTCCTTGAGGCCACCATAAGGGCGAGGGCCAGCTGTTCCATTTCGGTATATCTAGACTTGGCGTCTAAGAGTCTCTTGCTTACGTAATATACTAGTAGCTGGACTCTTCCTTCATTTCTGATGAGCACAGAACTCACAGCATGTTTAGACACAGAGAGATAAAGACTTAGCTTCTCACCCGGAGTTAGCTTTGACAAGATTGGGGGCCTGCCTAAGTGCTCTTTCAGCTCTTGGAAGGCTTCCTCGCATTGTGGCGTCCACTCGAAACGCTTACTTCCTCTTAGAGCGTCGAAGAAAGGCAAACATTTATCTGTTGCCTTAGAAATGAACCTATTGAGGGCGGCGATGCACTCCGTTAGTCGTTACACCTCTTTTGGCTTTGTTGGAGACTTCATATCTTACAAGGCTTTAATCTTTTCTGGAGTGGCCTCTATTCCCCGGTTACTGACCATGAAGCCAAGGAACTTTCCTGATCCGACCCCGAATGCACACTTCAAGGGGTTGAGCTTCATGTGATACCTTCTCAGTACATCGAACATTCCTCCCAAATGGGCAACATGTTGAGTAGCCTTTGTGCTTTTTACCAGCATGTCATCGCTTTTTACCAGTTGAAATTTTAATTTTAACTGTAGCATGTTACAAAATTTACAGTGCGTGACACTTAATCATTTTACTCACATATTAGACTGTTGAACGGCTTAAACAACAATTCATACTGATAAGGAAAAAAAACAATTCCTATCATAAAGTTCTCAGTTTTCTTAGCAGTCGATGCATAATAAAAGTAAAGTTCCATCAAATTAATTAACAAATACTTTGCTTTAAACGAGAGGGAAAAAAAAAAAGGTAATAGTACCATGTAGTATGACTGGGAAGTGGGAACATATGTACTCGTATTATATGACCATTAACTTTAGTTAATATCATGACTCAAAGTCAATAATAATAATAATCGAGTCTTTGTTCCCCCTAACAGACTTCATTTTGCTTACTGATTAGATGTGTAATAATGTGTATGTGTTTATGTTTCAAAACTCATAGGCGATTTCTATGGTTTGATCGTAACAATATTTTCAGTTAACGCGCTTCCAAACTCGGCAGATAGTCTCCGTTTCAACCAATCAGCAGCAGTTTGCGTCCACCGAGTTTTATTGACAGTGTTCTCATTTTTATTCACCACAAACACAATCGAAAGTGAAAAAGAGATTCTATCAAGTTACTATTCGTTAACACCAAAGGCCAAAACCCCACTTTGTTTTATTCAATTTTATATTGCTTGTTTTATTTTTTGTTTCAAATATACATTTATATATATATATATGTGTGTATATGTATATATATTTCACAAGCTGCAGGTTATGATGCAGAGACCATATTTATTCACCACAAACACAATCGAAAGTGAAAAAGAGATTCCATCAAGTTACTATTCGTTAACACCAAAGGCCAAAACCCCACTTTGTTTTATTCAATTTTATATTGCTTGTTTTATTTTTTGTTTCAAATATACATTTATATATATATATATGTGTGTATATGTATATATATTTCACAAGCTGCAGGTTATGATGCAGAGAGCAACAGCATCTTATCAGCAGCATTTGGCGACAACTCCATGCAATGCCCCTTTCACGTGCAAAGATGGACAAACAAACAAATTTACGAAGCATCAAGTATTCCATGTCCTTCCAACTCTTTAACATATTAAATCATTTAAAACATTGCACAGATTTGTCAAATTTTGCCATAAATGTTCCTGTCCATTCTACGCGGTCAAAATTGAAGGAGAAAGGAAGTTTACCTTGTATAGTTCCATCTCTAATGAAATTCAACTGAAGCTTCAAAACATCAACTTTACATGTGTAACTTTGAATAAGACGGATGGGAACATATATACCTATATATAGGTCGTCCATATATATATTATATATATATATATGCGCTTATACAAAATTGTTGCTGTTTGAATGACTGTCTCGTTTATTTGTTTATTTCACCGATTCGAGTTTTCAGTTTTAAATTTTTACAGTAAAAATATCTTAAAAAATATCACATTAACTTTTTTTATTACAGTAAAAAACTCTTAAAAAATATCACATCTCAACTCAAATTAAAAACTCAAATTTATTAAGTCAACGAGGATTAATATTTTCCATTTGACTTTTCTTGCCCTCTTTTCTTCAATTTTATTCCATTTTCTTCTTATCTGCTGTGGTATTATTGAGAAGTGTGAAAATGATGAATGGCATAATGATGGACTTTGGGGACCAAATTTGAATAGTAAGGTTGACGTTAAGGCAAGGCAAAGGCAAAGGCAAAGGCGACATATATATACCTATATATAGGTCGTCCATATATATATATTATATATATATATATATATGCGCTTATACAAAATTGCTGCTGTTTGAATGACTGTCTCGTTTATTTTACCGATTTGAGTTTTCAGTTTTAAATTTTTACAATAAAAATATCTTAAAAAATGTCACATTAACTTTTTTTACTACAGTAAAAAACTCTTAAAAAATATCACATCTCAATTCAAATTAAAAATTTAAATTTGTGAAGTCAACGAGGATTAGTATTTTCCATTTGACTTTTCTTGCCCTCTTTTCTTCAATTTTATTCCATTTTCTTCTTATCTGCTGTGGTATTATTGAGAAGTGTGAAAATGATGAATGGCATAATGATGGACTTTGGGGACCAAATTTGAATAGTAAGGTTGACGTTAAGGCAAGGCAAAGGCAAAGGCAAAGGCGAATTAAGCAAAGAACCAAATTTGTGAACAGAGTAGGGCCCTCAAAATGCTTAAACTTGTCAATTCCTACACCCACCTATTTTGACTTTGGCATTGATTTTTCATACTATCAACCTTCAAGTTCAAGTTCTTTTTCTTTTTTTTATTTTATAATATTCAACTTGCTAGGCCAACAATCTCCTTCCTTCATCTCTCTAATTCCAACCAAACTATTCTCGCAAACCAACAAACTGCATTTTAAAAAGGGAACTCTCTCTCTCTCCTCTCTCTCTCTCTCTCTCTTAAGTCATTCATTTGGAAAGCTTCAGTAAATTTAGCCGTCCCACTTGCAACTGCCCAACACACCTTTAATTTGTTTTTCTTTTTGGTCAACCGTCCCAAACACGACATGTTGGTCCCACTTCTTTACATTTTTTTGACCCAGTCCCTTTCACTTCTTTAAAATTTCCTTTTCAGTTTTCAATAAATGAAGCGAAAAAGAAAAAAAAAAAGAATATTTATAAGTGATGAATTAAGGAAAGAAAAGTAAGAGGTGGGCATCCGAGACAAAGAAGCAACGATAAAGCAAATATATTTTTTCAAAAAAAATGAAAACCGCCCCTTTTTTTTTTTTTTTTTTTTTTTTTTTTTTTTTGTTTTTTTTTTTTCCTTTTTGGCTAATGCAATGCAATTCAATAACCAAATCCAACAAAAAAAAAAAAAAAAAAAAACTTCTCTCTTCCTCTGATTTCACATTGGACTATTTCGCCCTATTTCACAAGCTTTGTTCTTTTCTTCTTTTTCTTCCTTTTTTTTAATAATACAATAATTAGAGAAAAAGAGAGAATCCCATGCCATAATGATATATTCTATATTGTACAGGGAAATTTAAAAAAAAAATTAAAACTAACCCACTAAAAAATCTCCTTCGAGATAAAAAAAGCTGATGAGTTTCTTCTGACCGAGTCCAAAGTCGAGTTGGTACTACTGTTTTGCTTTTCCCCCCACTAGTGCTACAACAACAATCAAAGATTCTCTTTTCTCGAAAATTGAAACGGCAAAAGACCTGGCAAAAACATTGTCGTTTTTTGGCCGACGTTATCTAAGATGACTCTAGTATGAGATTAGACGTCTCCGCTACAGAAAGAGAGTGATTGTGTTCGCCTTCGTAGGTCACAACAAGCATTGAAGGATCGTCAAGCGCTCTCTCTACGTGTTTACGCGCTGGGCACCCCCTTACACTACTACACTTGTAATATCCCCTGTTTTTCCAAAACAAAAAATAAAATTAAGTGGGGTTTTGAAAATTTTGTTGAATTGGGAAGGAAACAAAAAAAAAATAATAGAGAAAATTAAGTAACATGTCACAATTTATTTTTAAATTTACCAGGATTTCTTCAGTTTGAATTTATATTACATTATGTTGATATTTAACCAATTTGTCTATGATGCAAAATAATAAAGAAATCGCGTCACAATTTTCATGGTTTTGACTTGTTAACTAGTGATATGACCCGAAACTCCAATATTTACGACAATACGGTAATCTTGAAAATTTCACAAAAAAGGAAAAAAAAAAAGTTGCATACCTTGGGTGTGGAGAACCTTTGATGGGTTTCTGTCCGTACTTTCGCCAAGAGTAATCGTCCGGTGGAATATCCGCCATCTTCAAGCTTATTGCCGGAACCCTAACGACCCTTTTCAACCTCAGTTTCCTGCTATAACAACGACAACAAATACGTTTTAACAAACAAAAAACAGAGACAATTCAGAAAGGAAAAAAATGGTAAAAAAGACTGATTTTAAACAAGTACCTTTTCTTGGAGCAATGGCATCGACCGGAGGACCCACTGGCGCACTTTCCGGAGCCCAGGTTCTCGGAGCTGCACTTCCTCTTCAACGACGTCGTCGTGGTTGACGAAAGCGGCGGCTTTCCGGCCGACAAGAGGTTGGAAATCTGGAAAGCCGGCGACGACGACGACGGCTGCTGCTGGTTTTTGCTCTCGGTGTCGCCGGTCAACGACGAGACGAACGACGTCGTCGCCGTCGTGGCGGCAGGGCCGGCGGAGGAGTATGACGAGAAGTTTATGGTGGTCGAGGACGACTCCTTCGTCGGCGGCGGCGGAGGCGGCGGAGGGGGAGGGGGAGGGGGAGGGATCTGCTGAATCGGCGTCGCGTAGTAGATTCTTGTAGATGCGGATTGGGATACGGATGAGGTATCAATGGGTTTGTCGGCTTGGGCTTGGGCTTGGACCAAGGGGGCGCGGCGGAAGCGGGCGTGGCCTGTGCGGGTGCGGCCCAGGAGGGAGATGACCCGCTTGAACTTGGAAACGGCGACGTCGGCGACGGCCTTGCAGTCCATGGTCTCGATCTCCACGTGGCGGTCGGAGAGCAGTCGGATGAGCTTCTCGACGCTCTCGAGACCCGAGGCGGCTTCTTGGACGGCGCACTCCTCTAGCTTGGAGGTGACATTCTCGCTGCTTCTATAGCCCATGAAATCCACGGCCATCTCTGCATAACAAAGAGAATTTCTTCTCTTCTTTTTTTTTTTTTTTTTTTTTTTTTTGTTTGAGGAAAGAAAGTGGACTAAAAGAGAGAAAAGTGTTGAATGGAAAAACGAGGCAAAGGGGAATTTGGGGAAGGAAGAGTGTTTTTTTGTGTTGGGTATTTGGATGATGATGATAAAGAGGAGAGGAGAGGAAGGAGAGGAATTCTGGTCAAAGCGATCCCATCGTGGGCAATGAAAGCAGCGTTGGCCCACTTGCCGTGACATACCTGTCACGCTAGCACTTGCCGTCAAATGTAGATACGAATGAGATCCAACCACATAGACTTTTTTTTTTTTTTTTTCCCTTCTTTTTGAGTATTTGTGGTATTAAAAAAAAAAAAACTCAACTATTTTCCCTTTTAAATATCTACATGAGCTATCTATTTTTCATATTTCGTCAATTTAATATGATTTTAATAAGTTTAACGGTTAGAAATTAAATTAACTTTTTCATTTAGTACTAATGTGGTAATGTATTTTTATTAATACAGAGCTTTTTTTAGCAATATTCAACAACCGTCAATTATAATTCATAATTACCCGAAAATAAGCATGTATGAAATTCAAAGAGTTCTATGAAAAAGTCTGTTTTTTAAAAAATGTTATTTTAATAAGATGTTTTCTTATGCATACTAGAAGACGTTTGGTTCATAGATTAAAATTATTTTTAATTTACGTGTATTTTTATGAGAAAAAATATTGTAACAAACTATAAATCATGATTCAAATCAGGTATAATTTCCTTTACCAAACATCCCCTAAAAGTATAATAAAGAAATATTTCACCTATGGTTGTGTGCAGTTCATTTTTCGTGGTCTTAAGCTAGAGCATACGGTTTTCGAAACAGACCAGTCCGATTTGAAAACTTTTATGAGTAGTCTATACAGGACTGGACCGTTTTTATGTATAGAGTTATATATATTTTAAAAAAAGAAATATTAACTTCATTTGTTACTTTCTGTTATTTTTAATCCTTATAGAATGTTATTTAAAAAAATTCTTTATTCAATATTAATTTTAATAGATTACATGTAGTATGTGATTATGTTAATTTGTTATATTTATTTTTCATTTAAATTTTAAGAAATACGAAATATAATAACTAAAAAATCACAAAAAATTATAAGAAACGATTCTAACCGTGCTTAAACTAAACCAAATTATTATAAAAATTAGTTTGGGTTAATCCAAAAACGGTCTGCTCCGGTTAGGTCTAGAACTTTTCAAAATCATCAAAAGGGTCTGATCCGGTCAAATCTAGAACTTTTCGAATCGGCGATTCTTTCAAGGGGCTGGTTGTTGGTTCGACGATCGGAGATGGCGGCGGAAGAGGTGGACTGGATGTCTTCTTCGAGTAGCGTGTTGTGTTGCGGCTCTTTCGCCCATCATGGTGGTGCTCGGCGTGCTATCGGAGTCTCATGTCAATTTTAATTTTGAGTTTATTTTTTATAAAATAAATTTGTATACTAATTTAATTCTGATACAATTTTATGATACATCATAGAATTGCCCAATACTTCATTACCTTGTCACATGTCATCTCATACGACTCTGAATTAATGTTTTCTAATTTGTATGTGTCCATTGTAGGGTTTTTTTTCTTTTTTTCTTTTTGAGAAGTCCTTTGTACGTTAACCTTGATAATACACGGTATTAGTAAAAATGCGTTATTTATAACGGGTTAAGTGTGAATATATGTATACATATATATTCCTATATATTTTCATCTCTTTTGTCTGGTTCTCCTTTTTCAAAAGCAAAATAGTAACAACGATTTTAGGTCTGTCCGAAATCCAATAAAACAATTTTCTTTCTTGCTTTTTTTATGTTTAAAATTAGGATAATGATGTTGGGATATTGACCTCATTAGCTGTGACCCTGTGGAGTCTTATGGAGATTTTAAAAAATAGTCATAGTTACGTTGGGACACGGGTAGAAATTTGGTCAAACCTGCTGCTCAGACCGTCCGATATGTGAGTGCAACCACTTTTATGTCTTTAGTAGAGAGAGAGAAACAGAGAGAGAGAGTTGGTGGAAGCATGATATAGTTGACTTTTACGTTTTATTTTTGACATTTTTTCTTCTTCTTTTTTTTTTTAATTCTTTCTGAAGTAAAGTAAAGTTTTTTTTTAACCGTTTAATTTATTAATTTAAATTTAGATGTAATTTTATATAAATATTTTTTATTATAATAAAAAAATTAAATGTGATTATTTTTAAAAAATTTTATTATAATAAAACTTAAATTTATAAAATAAATAAAATTAGACGTTTAATTTATGAATTAGAATTAAGAGATTAGAATTATTTTTAATTTATGTATATTTTTTATGAAAAAAATATTATATTAAATCATGAATCATGATTTAAATCAGAATACGAATTCTCATATTAAACACAGTAATATTTATTCATCTTTGCTTCTTTTTTTTTACTATGTAGGCCCACCAATTTTTCATCTTTTGACTTTTGTACTGTGGTTGGATTAGACAGAAAACGGATAAATATTCACACTAACTCAAGTGGTTCACTAATATTTGACCGTGAAAAACAATTTATTCATAAAGTTTTTTTTTCTGTATTTTCATACATCTCTCTAATGGATTCATAAACGGGAAAACTTTTCCTGGTTTTAAGGGAAATAAAAATCATTTTTTTCTTTCTTTCTTCGGATTAAACTTTTCGGGGCAATAATTCAAGAGAGAGAAATGAATTTGGTAAATTAATCATCATGGATACTAATAAATGTTATAACAGTTAGAGAATTTTTCTGATAAGACAGTCTTATGGCTATTAAATTTAATTAAAAATCATATTAAATTTAAAAATAATATAAAATAAATAATTTTTAATAAAAATAATTATCCTACTAAAACAGCACCTGATAAATTATTATCAACTAAATAATTAGTGAAATTTTGAGGTCAACGAAATAAGTGACCCATTAATCTTGGATTCACGATAACGGCAATTGAAAGCAAAAGAAAGAGGGACCATTTTGGTACGCCGATATATTAATAGATTAAGTTTTTAATCTATTAAATTTGTAAAAAATTACGTAAAAATTAAAAAAATATGTAGATATTATGGTTAAAAAACTTAATTTATAGTACACTAAACGTATCAAAAGATCTCTTAAAGAACAAGCGAAAATTGGTATGCAATTTGTTTTCTTTTTTCTTTTTCCTCTCTCTGTGGAACTTTTGTGTTTTTGTCCAAATTAAATTTAAATATAAATGAAAGAATAAGGAAGCAGGATTACGAAATCTAGCGCGAGTTACTTCTAATAGTATGGATTTTTAGATTAGTGCCTTCGCCAGATAGAGATAGAATATTTAGCAATTCGATCAAAACAAACTTAAATATAATTTTACGTGACCGAATAAAATGTCTAGTTTTGTTTTGCTGATGATAAAGTTGATTAAAGTCTTGACTAACACAGTATAGTTGTGCTTTTAATAGTTATTCTAATACTTATTAATATGTATCGTTATTTTAATCGTAAAATATTAATGCGATGGTTGAAATGAATTAGATAGTAGATGAAAAATTTATAAAATTAATAAACTTAGATTCTTATTACATCACATCATTAAATTTTAATATTATATTAAAAGGATAACCATCATAAAAATGTCACTATTAAAAACTCATGTATCTATAAATATATTTCTAGTAGTTAGCTTTTATAATAAAGCATATTGTTCACGTCAAATAAAGAAAAAGAGATGAAACAAATACTGTAACCACTCATGCTCTGTCAATGACATGCAAAAAAAAAAAAAAAAAAAAAAAAAAAACCACTCATGCTATGTCAATGACATGCAAAAATAAAATAAAAAAAAACAAAAAAATTGTTGAGACTTGAGAAACTCCTAGACACCAATCTACCCATACACTAGAAAGAAAAGTTACCAACTACAGACATCTAAATTATACAATTATTCCAGTAAAAAATATATATACAATTATTGAGCAATAGTCTTTTTCCTTCTTCTTTTTTTTTTTTTCTTTCCTTTAATTTCTTTATGGGAAAATGATGGCATTTTGCTATGAGTTTTCAACTTATAACAACAGGAAAAAAATGTGGCAAAAAATAACTTGCCATTTTTGGTTTGAAGGAAATCAGAATGATCATGGAAATAAAATGACAATTAATTAAATGATGATTGTGATCATGGAAATAAAATGACAATTAATTAAATGATGATTGTTTTGATTAAAAAGACTCGAGTTCCACCAAGACGTGTGAATATGCATTCTTAAAGTATGCCCAAGGAGTTATAATCATTTCAAATAATAAAAGTAATGTTAATTGAAATTCGTATCCTATATACCCTCCCAATATCTTAATATTTACCTTAAATTCTTCCTGCTATCCAAATATAAAATTCAAAACAAACTAAATATAATAACTAACTAACAAAAGTGTTATTTCAACTTACATTTCATTATTCTAATAACAAACTAAATATAATGGCTATGATTCCGCTAATTAATTCCGATGTTAAATCAAACATTACAATCAGAAAAAATTCCATCACATTTCTATTCTTATTCACGCTCTAGTTTCGTTCCATCAAACCAAATTAGACGTAAAAATTGCTTTTCAAATTATTATTGATGCTATGTTATTCTTATCCGTTTCTAACAGTTAAATAGAATTTAAATTATATTAGATCGGTTTAAATCATATTAAATTAAAAAAATATATAAAATAAATAATTTTTTATATAAATTTAATAATTAAAAAATATAAAATTACAGAAAATTTATTTATTTAGTCATACTAAATAAACTCTCAAAAGGTGTGCAAATTTGTACAAAACATCCTGCAATCATGACGGCCGATCGTTGACAATGTCCTGATATATAATTGAATGTATTGTGGAAGAACTTTAATTCAAATTGTGAGAAAAAAAAATGCCCATAGGTACTATCAATTTTAATTTGCTTTTCCTTTTAGATTGACAGGCCTATTTGTGACTTTAATGAAGTTTTCAGAATACCTAATGATTATTCAAATGATTTTTTTTCCTCTTTCTTCTTAGTTCTTTCCACATTCTCTGCTCTTTTTAGAGGTGATATTTTGTGTCACGTGTCGTATTTTTTTGATTATTTTTTTTTAAATTTACAGTCAATTCAAACACGACTCATGATACGAAATTTTTTAAAAACCGCAACACGAACACGACACGACCACTTTACTAGTTGACACGACACGACCCGAAATTGACCCGTGAACCCAAAATTGACACGAAAATTGTATACTTTTATTTAATTTTTTACATATTAAAAATAACTTAAAATTCATAATACACTAAATTACAATAACATCCATTGAAATTAAGCAAATAATAGTATAAGATTTTGAGTATAACTATCATGATATCACAAGTTTATAATAAAATTTAAAATATGAAATGAAAAATATATGTATTTTTTAATTTTTTACGAGTTTCGTGTCGTGTTCGAGTTAGGTGTGTCCAACCCGAAATTGACCAGTGGATTTCGTGTCAATTTCAGGTCGACCCAATTCTGACCCGAACCTCTTTTTTCTCAACCCTAACCCGTAAAATTCGTGTCGTTTTCGAGTCGTGTCGTGACCTATATTGCCGGCCATACTCTCTCCACTAAAAAAGAGTAACGAATTTTCTCACTTCTGAAGTTGATAGATTGTTGATGAGAAAATTTTCCTTTTCCTTTTCTCAATTTGTAAATTGAAATTCATTGTATTCTTGTTCATTTTAGGGTGTACATGTACTTACTTCTCCCAAAAAAAAAAAAAAAA
>NW_010359814.1:181600-193938 GCF_000414095.1 Morus notabilis
TTTTTTTCCTCCAAAAAAAAAAAAAAAAAAGAGAAACAAATGAGTTTTTTTTTTTTCTTCTCTCTCTCTCTTTCATTTTTAGGTGAATTTACTTCACATGAAATGGGAAGAAAAAATGTGTGATCCCTTCTTATTATTTCAGGATAACCCGTAAAATTCGTGTCGTTTTCGAGTCGTGTCGTGACCTATATTGCCGGCCATACTCTCTCCACTAAAAAAGAGTAACGAATTTTCTCACTTCTGAAGTTGATAGATTGTTGATGAGAAAATTTTCCTTTTCCTTTTCTCAATTTGTAAATTGAAATTCATTGTATTCTTGTTCATTTTAGGGTGTACATGTACTTACTTCTCCCAAAAAAAAAAAAAAAAAAAAAAAATGAGTTTTTTTTTTTTTTTTTTTTTTTTTTTTTTGTATTACTTCTTTTCTATGTAGCTGTTGAATACTATATAAAATATTTATGAACAGTTAATGTGACACAAACTGAATATAATTTATAATTACCCCCTAGCTAACAAGCAAAGACAAGTAAGTGACTACTAAAATGTAATTTTTTTTTTCTTCTCTCTCTCTCTCTTTCATTTTTAGGTGAATTTACTTCACATGAAATGGGAAGAAAAAATGTGTGATCCCTTCTTATTATTTCAGGATGCGTTTATTTTGTATGAAAAGAATTAAAGAAATGAGCAATTATTTTCTTTTATCTCAGGCGTGTTTAATTCGCACAAAAATATACATAAAAAGAAGTGTAAACTGTAATAGACTATTTCCTGTGAGAATCTAGTCTACTGTATATGATGTTTGACACACATACATTTGTGTGTATTTGCTTGTAAAATTAACCGGCGATGATTCAGGAATAGTTTTGTCATCTTCTTCTTAGTCTGGTTTGAATGTACAGTATGTACTTTACTTTGTTCTTTTGTATAAAATCTTTGCTAATTTTTTTTTGTTTCATTTTACCTATTCGAATTTAAAATTTAAATTTTGTTATAGTAAAAAATTTTCAGAAACAGTCACATTTAATTTTTTTATTACAGTAAAAAACTCTCATATAAAATCATATCTCAATTCAAATCAGCGAACTAAACGGACCAACATTGTATATCTAAATTAAATGATGTGTTTCACGTGCTTTTCTTGTTTTTTTCCTGCATTTTTTACTTCGTTTGAAGTTTAATTGACTGATAGTCAACACTGCAAAGGGTTTCTTTTTCTTCATGCGTATATTATGTATGCATTTGTTCTCTTTCGCGGTTCCTTGTTGGCTTTGTACTCTTGGCTTCAGCTTTTGGGTTGAATTTCGGAGTTTATAATAATATTGGAACCCTGGCATTTATGAGACTTTATTGTCACAGTGATTAGTTCTCCAAATTTTGGTATTTCTATTGTTTAGAAGGATCAATAAATTAGTTCAATATGTCGTGTACATATGCAGAAATATTATCTACAATTATTAAAATAATAGATTTTTAAACAGAATTTCTAGTTTGATGATGTTGGAATCTTGATATAAATTTTGATGTGGCAATTTATATAATCTTTGTTCATTTTTTTTTTTTTTTTTGTGATAAGTGTCCAATATAATTTTGTTGCTATCCATAAGAAAGACTATATAATTTTCACATCTCACATAATTTTCATGCATGTCAACGTGAATAAAATTTTTAAGTTTGTCTTTGGTGATTCGTGAAGTATCGTTCTATAATAAAGTAAATTAATATATACGGGAAAAGCGAAGCACAAGTATGAGATAATCAAATTTCTCGCGTCACAACTTTCAAACGTTATGTGCACATATTGCATATCTATCACTTCTATAATTGGTCCTGCAATATATAAATTAGCTAAAAAGTTTGTGACTTTGTGAAGTATAAAGAAATATATGATAGGGAATTTTCATGGCGTCAAGCGCCGAAAAATGATAATTTGTGAATTTTATGTTAAATTTTTTAAATGTCGCATGTTGGAGTTATATAAATTTAGAGTAGACACGTGAATTTTAAATGAATATGAGGAGTTGTGAATTTTATGTTGAAATTTGTAAATATGGAATATTAAAATTGTAAAAATTATTTTTACAGAAATCAAAGGATATTGGGTTTAACTCAACGTAACAAAATCGGTTTGTTAGGAGATGATTACCCTCACCTTATTAAGTGGATCATGCCAATATCTCCAGCCAATGTGGGATTCTAATACGCCCCCTCACGCACAGCGTGAATTATGTCAAACCGCTGCGAATAAGTCGATATTAGGGGACCCAACATTGCAAAACTGAGCATGTTCTGATATCATTTTACAGAAATCAAAGGATATTGGGCCTAACTCAACTTAAGAAAACCGATTTGTTAAGAGATGATTGTCCTCACCTTATTAAGTGGATCATGCCAATATCTCTACCAACGTGGGATTCTAATAATTATGACAGATTTGTAAACCGATGCAATGTTTATGAGATAGAGGTACAGTAGGTACGTGTAGTAGTGAGAGAGTGACTGGCTAGCAATGGAGATCGACTGGATAGGAACAAAGGTCAAAATGACGGAAAGCTGAAGAAACTGACCCAGAAAGAGAGGGACATGATGCCGGTGGAGATAAGAGGCGTGCGTGTTTTGCCTGCCTTAATTTTGACTTCCCAGCGACGAAAAGTAATTTTCACAGTAAATTTGTTTTCTACGAATAAGAAGCTGAGGAGAGAATTCTGTGCGAAAATGTCATGACATTAATTTTGTTAAAATTTTTCGAAAACTATCAGTCTATCGGACTCCTTAAGATTTACAGTAATGTGGTATTTCTATTTGTTTTGCTCTTCTTTCTTTTTGTCTTGAAGACAATTAGATGTTTTTTTATGCAGATAAGCCCCTCTTACCTTATATTAGGATCTGTTTAGCATTTGATTTCAAGAAGATGTTCTTCGTTTCTTCAATGCAAATGCTGCATATATAGTGAGTATTCAACTTATCTGTCAAAAAATTACTGTGATTTTTTTTTTTTTTTTAATAAAAAAAATCCAGTATAACTACTAAAAAACAAAATCTCATATGCCTTTCTCATGAAGACGATCAGTTAAACACAAACTGAAAAATTATAAATATTCATTTCATTTTCTAAAAACAAAATTAAAGAAAAACAATGCTAAATGAGTCCTAAAAGCTTCACACTCTTGGTACTTTTTTAGTGCTTGGAGAAGAATTTCCGGCACCGTGTATTTTATGTTGAAATTTGTGAATTACGAATGTTAGCGTTTGGCCCCGTTCATTTCGCTGATTCGAGTTTAGAATTCGAGTTGAGATGTGACTTTATGTGAGAACTTTTTACTGTAGCAAAAAAGTTAGATGTGATTGTTTGTGAGAGCGTTTTACTGTAGAAAAACTCGAATTCTAAACTCGAATCAGCGAAGTGAACGGGGTTACGATTGTATTGTTAATTTTTTTTAAAAAAATATGATAATTTATACATTTTACATTAGAAATATCTGAACTTTGAATATAAAAGTTATAAAAACTAAAATATACTTGTGGGTTATCTACAAGCCCGTTTAGTTTGCTGATTCAAGTTTTTAATTTAAATTGATATGTGAATTTATGTGAGTTTTTTACTGTAACAAAAAAGTTAGATGTGACTATTTCTGAGAGCTTTTAAATGTAACAAAACTCGAATCAGTGAAATGAATGAGACCTACACATAAATATACCTACTTAGAGCACCCCAAGTTTAAAAATATCTACTCTTTTATAAATGTATATTTTTGTAGAGTGTAGACTGACACAATAACTTGAAGGCTCCATAAAAAGACACAATTCTTGGGCATTATTTGTTATCATATACCTCCCTTATTAGAGAATTGTCAATCTTCCTCTAAGAGACGTTTTAGTTGTAAAAAAGCGAGAAAAAATATTATAATAAAAGATTAAATTTAAATTTTTATTATAGAAAATATTATAATAATAAAATTTAAATTGTGATCTGAGTTATAAAAGAAATAAATATCTTCTACGCTGAGACATGCCTAAGTTATACACTCTATTTATTAATTGATTTATGAAATAAATAACAATAACACAAAAATGAAAAAAAAAATTATTCACTTTTTGGCTCTTGATTTATGAGGAAGAAAAACATGTGATTACGTACTCTGCTCAACTACATTGCTTAAAGAATTCTAAAGTCTATAATTTTGAAGCTTATTTAATTGAACACGTGACTTGAGCACTAGCTATCTACGAAGCTACGTTAGGGAAGAATTATTGTGGAGTCATGACTAATCAAAGAATAAAGAAATAAAGGACACATTTCATTTCATTCACTTATTTAAGTTATTAATTTGAATTAATATATAATTTTATGTGAAATTTTTTTATTATAATAAAAAAATTAAATATGATTATTTTTAAAAACTTTTTACTATAATAAAATATAAATTTTAAATTTAAATCAGTAAAATAAACAGACCAAACTATTTTGAATCCGGCAAACGTCCTAATAATGATAATAGCTATCGTATCATTAATTTATGACATGCGGACAAAAACAAGTGTTTAATTTATATGATTTCTTCGAGATTTCTAGGCAGCTTCGTAGGCATACCCGTTACACATAAACATCTTAGACGTGCCAAATATTCTTGCTTTTTTTTTAATTATTTTTTAAAGAACAAAACAAACTTTGGGCAACAAAGGAAAGTCAATAATCGTAATTCATTTTTATTTTTTTTATATCAATAATCACAATAGTCAATATATAGTATTTTTAGCTATAAGGGCGGAGCCACAACTAGTTTATCCGGGTAGCCGATTGTTTCATCTGAATATTTTTTTCTCGTCTCCTTTAAAAATATGAAATTATATATGTCTATCCATCAAAATATGAAATTATATGTCCGTCTTAATTTTATAATTCTGTTCATGTTTCTAACAATAGGGGGAAAAAAATTAGTGAGATAATAGATTGGTCTAAAAGGAAAGTGTACTATTTATCGTTTACATAACAAAAAAAAAAAGCTGAGATAAAAAGAGTTTCTGAACTAAATTACGTCCTGGTCACTATGCAGAAGATTTGGGGTGGATCTATGGACAGTGGAGGTTCCGAAACTTGATTGAAAAACTTAATTGTGTTTTGAACATCGTAAATTTCGTAATCAAATTAGGGGAAAAAAAAAAAAGCGATCGAATTTGGGTGTTAGTGTTGCATGGTTGAAATTTATGAATTTGTGGGCAGACAATATCTATCAAGGTGGTTGAGGCTGATCCAATTTCCACTGAATTGGTCGACATTTTCATGATTTTAGTCCTCTTTGACTAAATTTTCAACTTAATTTTGTTGGTATTCTATGATCATAAACAAAAATTCACGACAGCTGCAAATGAAAGATAAGGACGTAATTTCATGATACAAAAGATTTTGAGCCTTTTCATCTTCATTCTTCTAAAGAGAGAAAATTAATAAAAACAATAATAGAGATTTGACTAGGAAGAGATGATGATCAGGATGGTCCACCAGAAGATTAACTCTCCGCATTCTTGTTTCTCACAATAATATTGCTGAGTGTTGAGGAATCTTAGAATATGTTTGGTTCAAGAATTCGTGTTATGGTTCGAATCATGATTCGTGACTCGTTACAGTATTTTCTCTCACAAAAAACACACGTAAATTGAGAATAGTTCTGAATCATGATTCTGAATCTATCAACCAAACATCTCAACAGCAAGTTATCTTGCTGAGTAAGCTTTACTAATTAGTTAGTTACTATTAATTAGTTAGTTACTATCTTGTTAAGTAAGCTTTCTGTTGTAACATATATAAACAAGTTATTGTAGCAATATAATAACAAGATATAGAATTCTCTAAAATCTTCTTTCTCTGTACGTTTCTTTTTATGGTATCAAAGCAAGATCTTGACGGTGACGGAGTTTTTTTCCGGTGACCGCCATGAGAGACGCTTCTACAGCTGTGCCAACAAACTCTTCTTCTTCTTCTTTCTCTCGTTCTACTCCAATTACCTTTTCACATCCAATTTCCTCAAAATTGGACAATAACAATTTTCTTGTTTGGCGGCGACAAATCCTTGTTACTGTTCGTGGTTATCGTCTTCAAGAATTTCTTTCAGAGTCTGCGAGATTTCCTCCGAGGTTTCTTTCTCCAGAGGATGAACTTCTTCGCGTGGTCAATCCTGAATTTCTTGAGTAGCAGCAGCAAGATCGGCTGCTTATGTCTTGGATGCTAGCTTCCATGACAGATTCCGTTCTTGCTCGAATGGTCAACTGTGAAACTGCGGGTCAAGTCTGGCACACAATCGAGGTATATTTTGCTTCACAGATTCGAGCTAAGAAATCTCAGTTCAAAACTCAATTGCAAATTGTTCGAAAAGATTCTTTAACTGTTAATGAATATTTGCTTTGGATTAGGTATTTTGTTGATATGCTTGCTTTAGTTGGACATGTAATTCCTACTAAGGATCATATTGATGCAATCTTTAATGGTTTACCCCTGAGTATGATATTTTAGAAATTAGTGTGAATTCTGGATTTGGTGAATATTTTGTTGAGGAGGTTGAATCCCTAATTCTGGCTCAAGAAGTTCGAATTGAGAAGGCTGTTAAGCTAAGTGATGGCTCTATTCCTGCTAGCGGGTCTACATATGCTAATCTAGCCATGGCTGGTGGTAAACCCCATTCTCACTTGAGATTGGGGGTTCCAGTTTTGGAGGTTCCAATTTTGGTCGTTCCAATTTTGGTCATTTTCCTCATGATTCTTCACATAGTGGAAGTTCCTTCTCTCCATTTCCTGGACATTCTTTTGGAGGATTTTCCTCTAGATAGAATTACTTTTCTGGAAGTTCTAATGCTAGCAGCAGAGGGAGGTTTAATGGTCGTGGTCGTGGAAATTCTTGGAACAATAACAAGGTCTAGTGTCAGTTATGTGGAAAACTAGGCCATATGGTGATGCCATGTTATTATTGGTTTGACAGATCTTTCACTGGTCCCTCTTAGTTCCATCATCAACTTCAGGGGAATCTTGCTCAATGTTAGGGTCCATCTTCTCCAAATACAACAAATGACTCAGCTTAGATGGGAGCTATGTTTGCTACTCTTGAGGCTATAATTGATTCATCCTGGTACCCAGATGCATCTTCTGATATGGAGTGGTACCCTGACTCTGGTGCTACAAATCACTTGACTGCAAATCCTTCAAATCTCATGTCAAGTTCTGAATTCTACGGTTCTGATCAGGTGCACATGGGCAATGGTAAGGGGCTATCTATTAAACGTATTGGCTATTCTGTTTTTCCTAGTCCTTTTGTTTCTTCCAAAACTCTAGCTCTTAAACACTTACTACTTGTTCCTGAAATTCGTAAAAATCTCTTAAGTGTTTCAAAATTTGTAGCTGACAATCAAGTTTTCTTTGAATTTCACCATACTTCTTGTTTTGTCAAGGATTCAACTTCAAAGGAGGTGCTGCTGAAGGGTTGTCTTAAAGATGGTCTCTATGTTTTTGACAACTCCCAGCTTAATCTCAAGTCGTTGGATTCAGTTGCTTCCCAACCTGTTTCCTCTTCATGTTCTTTTGTTTCTGTTTCCAGCAACTTTAACTCTTCTATTCCTGTGATGCATGCTTATACTAGCACTGTTATTAAACCTTCTCATTTTGAGCTTTGGCATAATAGGTTAGGCCATCCAGCAGATAAGATTGTGCAACATGTATTGACATCTTGTAATCTTTCTACCATCAATAAAACTTCCTTTGCTGTCTGTAAGTCTTGCTGTCTTGGTAAAATTCATAAACTGCCTTTTCCAATTTCTCAAACAACTTATACCAAACCCTTGCAACTTGTTCACTCTGATTTATGAGGTCCCTCACCTACTTTGTCTTCTAATGGATATAGATACTATATTCATTTTGTTGATGCTTATTCTCATTTTACTTGGGTATATTTGCTTCGTACTAAATCTGAAGCATTACAAGCTTTTATCAATTTCAAAACATTGGTTGAAAAACAGCTTGAGTTACCTATCAAGAGTGTTCAAACTAACTGGGGTGGGGAATATCAAGTTTTTACAGATTTTCTTGTCCAAAATGGTATAGAACATAGACACCCTTGCCCTTATACACATGAACAAAATGGTGTTGCTGAGCGTAAACACAGACACATAGTAGAAACTGGTCTAACTCTGCTTGCTCAAGCTTCTATGCCCTTCAAGTATTGGGATGAAGCTTTTCGCACCTCTGTCTTCCTTATAAATAGACTTCCAACACCAAACTTCATAATAAAACACCTTTAGAAGTGCTTTTTCACACTAAACCTACCTACTCACAACTTAAATTTCTTGGTTGTGCATGTTATCCAAACACTAGACCTTACAACAGACACAAATTGCAGTTCAGGTCTGCCCCATGTACTTTCCTTGGGTATAGCATCAAACATAAAGGATATAAATGTTTAGATCCATCTGGCCGAATTTATATTTCAAAGGATATCATATTTGATGAGTTTTCTTTTCCTTTTGCCATTCATAATAAAGTTGTTGCCTCTAGTTCTGTTGAGCCTAGCTCTTCTTCTCTGTCTGCACCTCTCAGTGTGATTCCTTCTCTGTCATCTCCTCCATCTTGTTCTTCTCCTTCATCTCCTGTCATTTCTTCTTGTTCTTCTCTTTAGTCTATTCCAGCATTAGTCTCTTTTGTTGTTCCCTGAGTCAGTGAACCAGTTACTATCCCATCACCTTCTTCTCTTGTCTCAGCTCCAAAGCCTATTCCGTGTGCCGCAACCTCTAAAAAATCAACATCTCTGCCTTTTCATTCCATGGTAACACGCTCTAAGCGAGGGATTTTCAAACCCAAAGTGTACATGGCCACATGAGAGCCTAGTACAGTTGAAGAGGCTCTTACATTGGAAAATTGGAAACAAGCTATGACAGATGAATTCCTTGCTCTTTAAAGGAATAACACCTGGAGTCTTGTTGCATTACCCCCTGGGAGGAAGGCCATTGGTTGTAAGTGGGTTTTTTTAGTAAAGAAAAATCCAGATGGGAGCATAAACAAGTATAAGGCACGGCTTGTTGCAAAGGGGTTTCACCAAGTTGCAGGTTTTAATTTTACTGAAACTTTCAGTCCAGTAGTTAAACCAACCACTGTTCGAGTTATACTCACTTTGGCATTGAGTAAACAGTGGCCTGTGAGGCAACTTGATGTGAATAATGTCTTTTTAAATGGAGATTTACAAGAAGAGGTCTTCATGGAACAACCTGCAGGATTTATTGATCAACATAATTCAAGTTTGGTGTGTAAGCTACATAAGTCCCTTTATGGTTTGAAACAGGCTCCTCGAGCCTGGTTTGATAAACTTCACCATGCATTGCTCAAGCTTGGCTTTCACTCAGCCAAGTCTGATAGGTCACTCTTCATTCAGATCACCCCATAGTGGTCATTATGCATCCTTGTTTATGTGGATGATATATTAATCACAGGGACTAATGACTTAGCTATCCAGCAGGTGTCAAGTCAACTTAATACTGCTTTTGCTTTCAAAGATCTGGGAGAAATTGATTACTATATGGGAATACAGGTTACCAAAACTACTCAAGGTATTCACTTGTCACAGAAAAAGTATATAACAGATTTGTTGTGTAAAACAAAAATGCAGTATGCCAAAAGTGTCTCTGCACCTATGACAACAGGACAAAAGTTAACTTCTTTTGGAAGTGATCCAGTAAGTTATGTTCAGTTGTACAGAAGTGTGGTAGGTGCTCTGCAATATGTGACGATTACAAGACCAGAAATCTCATTTTGTGTCAACAAAGTCTGCCAGCTTATGCAAGCACCATTGGAAGTACATTGGAAAGCAGTAAAGAGGATCTTGAGATATCTTGCTGGCACAATTGACTATGGCCTTCATTTGAGACAATGTCCTGCAGCAAGCTTAGACTTGGTTGGTTTATGTGATGCTGATTGGGCGTCTTATGTTGATGACAGTAGGTCTACATCAGGCTTTTATATTTTCCTTGGTCCAAATCTGGTGTCATGGCAATCAAAGAAGCAGCACACAATGTCTCGTTCATCTACAGAAGCTGAGTACCACAGTCTAGCTAGTGTAGTAGTAGAAATATCCTAGATGCAATCTCTCTTGAGTGAGCTAAACTCTTCTACATCAAAGACACCAGTAATTTGGTGTGACAATCTTAGTACAGCTCATTTAGCAGCAAATCCTGTCTTACATGCAAGAACCAAGCATATAGAGTTGGACTTGTACTTTGTTCGAGAAAAAGTCATGAGAAAACAAGTTGATGTTCGTCATGTGCCTACAGTTGGTCAACTAGCTAACATCTTCACTAAAGCCATCTCTAGCTCGGCTTTTAGTCTTATACAGAGCAAACTCAAAGTAGAAAGTCTTACTACTTTAAGTTTGAGGGGGGATGTTAAGGAATCTTAGACTTAAGCCTACTAAGAGCTTATACAGCAAGTTATCTTGCCTAGTAAGCTTTACTAATTAGTTATTTATATGTAATTAGTTAGTTACTATCTTGTTAAGTAAGCTTTTTGTTGTAACTTATATATAAACAAGTTACTGTAGCAATATAATAACAAGATATAGAATTCTCCCAAATCTTCTTTCTGCGTACGTTTCTTTATACTGAGAAATCTTTACACACCATTTCAGCTGCTTTGGGTACAAAAGATTCATTTTGTGAATCTTTTTTTTCAGATTTTTCTTACAATATCAGTGATATATTGTAAAACTGCCCTATAATTATTTGTTTGTAGGAATTTGATCGGATTCAATCGAAGGTTTAAGGGACCAGACACGTGTCTCTTTTAAAGCCGATGATAGAATATATTTATTGCTCGAGGATAGACCTCGATAAACCAGAGGATTTCCAACATCGGTGTTAGTAAATCAAAATAAAAGTAAAAGCTAATACTTGATGCTACATTGACATGCATTCACATCGAGACCTAACTCTCTAACACCGCGGTGCTAGTGTTGAAGAAAGTCATCAAACCCGTCTCTACTCAAAATGATGACACGTGTCATTATTTTAGAAGGAATATTAAAGAATTTTCGTATAAAAATGACAATGAAAATTCTGAGAAATTTACAATCATAACTAACTAATTACATCGATGGTGAATGGATCCAAGAAATCCCTAGCAATAATTGGTCATTTCCCTTATAAATAGGAGCATTTGGAATGACCATTTTATCCTTTACACACCTAAAGTTCATTAGTGCTTCCGTAACGGCGAACAATGAAGATGACTCCGATTTCAAAAAAAAAAAAAAAAAATGGAGATGACTCCTTGATGTTGTGAAATCCACCCTAACGGCACCAGAGGCATTTACTATAGTCTTGATCACATATTGTTGTTCTACACAGCGAGGCACTATTTATTTATTTGTTTTTTTTATCTATCAATAAGCACCATTTGAGATTGGAGGAGCCCAAAATTTAAACTTTGAATCTCTCCTTTAATGAGAGTGTAAGGAGGAGCCAACAACCACTCCATCCAGTGCGAGGCAAAACTAGTTAAGTTTTTAATAATATAATCGCTTGTTGATAATTTTCTTCACAACATTTTTTTACAAGACTAAAGCCACAAGGATATGTACTTAAAGCCACCCAAAAAGGACAGAGACAAAACGACAATAACATAAACGACATTTTGCTTATATACAAACAACGACAGGAGAAACCGTCCTCTCATCGGTATCTTTCTTTGCCTCCTTACCCCCCAAGCTATTTCAATACATCTTTCCATGTTGCCCTCTAGGTGTTTTAATTTGTTCTTGTGTCTTTCTTTGCCTCCTTACCCCCCAAGTTATTTCAATACATCTTTCCATGTTGCCCTCTAGGTGTTTTAATTTGTTCTGAAAAATGGGAGATCGCCTCTTGATATTGTTGAAATTGAAAACCGACTTCATCCTTTAAAATTAGGAATTTCTTTTTCTTCAGACATAAAATAAATGTTACATGTATCTAGTCACTCTAGACGTGAGAACACCTTTTCACTGTCCACATTATTATAAGTTGGTCCTAAAAAGTCTTATTTTAAACCATAAAGAATCTTGGCATCAATTATTTATAAGACCCATCAACTCCACTAGCTCATATAGAATTAAAAAGATCACAAAAAAGAAAGAAAGAGAAAAAAAAAGGCAATAGTAAAGATGAGCCTAATACACAAATGGAATAATCGTTTGAGCCTTTTTCCATATAGGTTCGGCTTTAATACTTAGAGGCATGTTTAGTAGCTGACCTTCAGAGGTGTTGGTGGGTCAATGTCCTAGTTTGATTTTGGGTTGAGCCAGCGTAAGAAAACACGGATAAATAGACTAATATTCTTTT
>NW_010359814.1:194131-218612 GCF_000414095.1 Morus notabilis
AAAAAAGAGTGCAATCATTGTGAGACGAATTACAAATTTGACGAACTTACAAAGTCTATACAAGATTACAATAACACTATACAAATTAGAAATTACAAAGTAAATAAATATTTACAAACTACAATATTAAATTTTAATTTGAAGCAGAATGATCGTCTTGAAAATTAAAAGTTAATCTATTAAACTCGTCGATCCATTCTTCGCTTGCCGGTGAGATTGTATCGTGTAAGCGTTGGTCGGAACGATGCCAATCCTTGATGCACACCAAAGCTTCAACAATATCCTGTTGCAATGCATTTCTCCGTTCTTCAAGTATTCGGCCGGTTGTACTGAATGCTTGTTCGGCTGCAATAGTGGAGACCGGGATTGAAAAAATATCCATTGCCAGTCGTGTTAGGATCGGCCAAGTTAATGCTCGTGCTCTCCACCACCGAACCAAATCAAACATTTCACTATTGTGTACAACTAAGCTCTCACTCAGGTACGCCATTAACTCGTTGAATCCGCCGCTGTTGCCGCCACCTCTTGACGAAGATCCACTCCCAGATTTTTCTTGACCTTGAGTCGTCGTCGTCTTCTTCTTCTTAGACAGCCCGAAAACATTCAAGAATGAATGCGGATTGTCGTCTCGTTGTTGCGGTTGTTCAACACGAGGTGTGTTTTTAAACCTACTTTCGTAAGAGATATAGAGAGAAAATATTTTTTCCTTTATAATAGGAAATTGGTCAGTAGTGTCGATAGCTAAAAATTCACCTAAGTTATCTAATCCACTTTTTAAACCTTCTAATTTTAATCTAGGGTAAAAAATAACACCGAAACCATACACTATGGGTAATTTAGACCAATATTTCTTAAACTTCTTTTCCATAGAGTCGATAAGAACTCCTAAAACCTCGTGTGACCTAAATTCACTAAATAAAATAGACATTCTTAAAAGTTCTCCTAATGCTAATGGTGACGTTGGGTAATAAGTTCCACTAAGCTTTAAGGTACATTCGTGAAATCTACCTAAAAAGTTATACAAGAGTTCGGCAACTTGCCAATAAGTTTCATCTATAAATCCTGGTCCTAATTTTGCACTAACATAATTTGTTATAACATCTTTATAGGGGATGCATTGTTCAAGCATTATATAAGTAGAGTTCCATCTTATTGGCATATCTAAGGCTAATGCTCTAGGATTTTGATTACATGCTTGTATTCTTTGATTACTACCTTGAATCCAAGCATTGTTATCTCTAATTCTTTTAATATGACCTGACATTGATTTTAAACCGGATTTTACTATTAAATTAATTATATGACATGCATAACGTTGGTGAAATATATCATTATTACCGAATAAACTTAAATCATTTTCAAAATGTTCTATTGCTTTGGTATTTACAATTGCATTATCTAATGTTATGGCCATTATTCTATCTCTTAAACTATATTCATCAATGACAGATAAAATTGTGTTATATATTAAATTGGCAGTATGTGATCCTATAACACATTTAAAACCTAAGATTCTCTTATCCAAATCAAAACCTTTAACATAATGTCCGGTTACAGCTAAATAATCCTTGTTGACAATGGCGGACCAAATATCCACTGTTAACGCAACGCAACCACTAGTAGAGTGTAGAATGTTAATTAATGCTTCCTTTTCTTATTTATGTAATTTTAATGCATCTTTCCTAAGAGTAGTTCTAGAAAAAAATTATGCATTAGGATTATGTACAATTTTAATATAACACTGTCAATTTCTTTGTTCAGTAAAACTTAGTGGTTGATCTAATATGGCTATTAATCGTGTCATTTCGATATGATCAACTTGCAGATCGTATTTCCACGTGCTTAGACCGCTGGTTTGGCGGTCAAACGATAATTGCGTTTGGCAGAGATCAGCTCCGCCTCCTTGCTTTTGAAGACACTTTTCAGAGTGTCTTCTTAAGTGTGTAGTATCGTGAATAGTGTTACCTTGTAATTTCTCACCACAATATTTACATTGAGCTATGTATTTAATGTTACTGTTATTGTCGACCTCCTCGAATGTGTTGAAGTGCTCACAAACTGCTGAGGTGCGCTTGCATTTCTTCTTAGAACTTACAACACTTGCACTAGCACTACCGCTTGCCTCTCCTCCACGCCCACCAGTGCCACCACCATTACGTCCCCGAACTCTAGTACATCCACCAAGGGTTAGATTTGCAGTTTCCTCAGCAACTCTTTCCGTAGTTTGCGATTCCTGCGTTTGAAAAATATTAGAAAATTGCCCTTCTTCGATGTTGAATTGGGCATCAATGGGAATATCACCACCATAACCAGAAGAAGCCATTATGAAAAATAAGAGGGATTGAGAGCGTTTTGAGAGAGATTAAGAGAGATCGAGATAGATTTAAGTGAGATTAAGAGAGATTAAGAGAGATTAAGAGAAATTGAGAGAGAATGAGTGTTTTTGGGTGAGGAAAATGGTTGGGGGGAAGGGGGTATTTATAGAAAAAATTTTGGTTTGAAAAAAAAAAAATTTCCCCCAAAAATTTGGGTCCAACGGCTAGTAACATTTTTGGGCACTCGGGTCGGGTCGGGCAGGTCGGGCAACGGTAAAAAATATAGCCGTTGGGGTTCAAATTTTCAGGCAAAAATCGGACGGCGGTCGGGGTTGGGCAAAAAGATCCGTTGGGTTCAAAATTCGGGTAGATTTCGGGCTAACGGTCAAAAAAATTTGGGCATTTTCGGGCAACGGGCAAAATTCGGGCTAACGGTAAAAAAAATTTGGGTAATTCAGGTTACGCTGGAAAATTCAAAAAAAAATCCGGCAGACGGCGGGGGACGACTTCTCATGGCAGCGAGCAGCTAGGTTATGAATTTTTTTGGGCTGCCCGAGCCCGTGCCAGACCAAATACCTCGAACGGGCGGTGAATGGCACCTGCCTGCCGTGGCTGAAAATTTTCGGGCACCGGGCATGCCCGCTGCCCGAACTTGCACCTCTATGCATTACTCTTCATTAATAACTTTTTCAATCAAATAATTATACTAATAAATGGTATTTAATTAACAATGAGGAGGTAAAAATCTATACGCATGCATTCTTAAGAGTAAATTTTGTAATTTTCTCAAGAATAAATAAGGAGTTTGTTAGAGGTGCAAATAAAGTCCCACATTGATGACAAATGAGAGCTATGATGGGTTTATAGGGGAGTGAGATACTCCACTCACTAAATTAACATTTTGAGTTGGAACCCCAATCTCTTATGGTGGAGCCCATAGTCTTAACAAGTAGTATCAGAGCTGGGACCCAGATATTACCAAGTGTATGCACGAGATGAATCCTTGGTGTGTCGAATGAAGATGTGGACCCCTGGTTGCGATGGTGAAAAATTTCGTAAATGCTCGAGGTGGACCTTCCCTCTACGGTAACGCGAGGCCAGAGACACAGTGGAGATCTCGAGGTTGTTGTGCAGACCATGAAACCAGAGATATGTAATGGAGAGCACAAGGTAGTGGGATCTCTGTGTAATGCAGTAGAGGTGCCATGGAGAATCCTATGGATGAAAGGGTTATCATTCAAAGGTGGGTTTATAAGGGAGTGATCTACTCCACTCACTAAGTTAACCTTTTGAATTGGGACCCCAATCTCTTATGGTGAAGCCCATAATCCTAACAGAGTTAATTACATATATGTCTATTTTACAATGGACGAAAAAAGAATGTTCACAAATTGTTATATTTACCTATAAGTTTATAAAATAACTTATAATGACATTTCTATCCCTAATTAACTACCTTGTAAAATCAGTTATATAAAATATAAATTTACAACCACTCAAATGAAAAAGGATATTTTGAAGTTATATTTATATCAGTAACTATAAAATGGACAGATTGATAATATTGTTGAATTAAATGCATATTCTAAACGTGGACTTAACAATAATCATTTTGTGTAAGTACTTCAAAAATAAGAAAGAAAATTTTATTGACACCCCCATTAATGGCACCCAATTTTTAAAAAATATAACTTTTTGAACCTTGCACCCAAATGGTTTATGTAATCTCATCAATTTTCTTGTGTGGTACTCTCGTGTATTCTAAAGGAAATGTTATTGTCTGCAATTTCTTCTGGAGGTGGGCGCCGTGTTCTGAGTTTGTGGTGGGTAGGGCTATTCATAAACCCATAAAATCCGCACGTCCAACCCACCCCACCCTAACTTAACTCAAAAAATGTAATTTCTAGTATTATTTTTTTTTTTTGCTGCTCATTCAATGTCTGGCCTGAAATTTTAGGGTGGGGTGTGAGTTGGGCCTATAATGACCTGCACACCTCAATCCAACCCGCGCTCTAACTTGCCTCCTCTAATATCTAATCCTAGACAAACAACTCATTTATACTCTCTAGTTTCTTCATGTTTGAATTAAACCTCTATGTTTGTTTTATGTTAAGACTAATTTATGAGTGTCGACTAATTTATGTTTGCTTTATGTTTGATGTTGGATGGACTAGTTTGCTTCATGTTTGATGTTAGATTGAATTTTGAGTCTTTGATTCTTCAAATGTTGAAACCGACCACCCAACCTATCCCGCACCGCCCTAACCCAACCCAAACATCATTGGGGCCAAATATGTACAACCCGCACCTTTTGGAGCGGGGAAAAAAAAGTCATACCCCGCACCAACCCAACCCATGAACAGCCGTAATGGTGGGAAGCTTCTTGCTTTCTTGCGTTAGGCTTATGAATGAAAATGTCTATGACATTGTCGATATTTCCACGACATTATCTATATTTTTCATAAAATGTTCAAAAATATTGAGAAAAAATTTCTTCTTGTGCAAAAATCAATTTTACAGCGCATTTTTTCCTATTATTTTTCAATAAAATGTGACAATTAAATGGTGAAAACAATATATGCGAAGAGGTGGGGTGATTAAAAGGAGTCAAACTGGTGAGGATTTTGTGGCCTTGGGGTTTGATTCATAAGCTTAGAAACTAAGTAAAATTCGTATGGTTATAATCATACGTATAGTTATTAAATGGAGTCTAATTCAGAGGTACAAATCCAATGTAGTTTCTTTAATATATTAGTGTATTCTCCACTAAAAGTTAGTGTTTAGAATGCCACCTTACATCCATGAAGACTACTCATCAGGTTGGATAAATCAACAATATCTAATTTACAGGTTAACAGGGAAAATATCAAGAAACATGAATATAATATATTAACAACTACCTTCAAAACTATTCAAGGGAAAATATCAAGAAACATGAATATAATATATTAACAACTACCTTCAAAACTATTCAAGGGTAATATCTTAGCAAATAAATTGCTTAGATTAAGATCGTAAACTATCTAATGCTTTCCAACATGTTAGAAACTCGTTTGGTATTAAAAATGCTTGAAGTTTTTTTTTTTTTTTTTGTATACTATATTATGTTTAGTGGTTAATTTTTATATACTCTATTATATTTTATACCTTATTTGTAATAAATATGTAAAATTATATTGGAATCATAATTATCTACAATTATGATAGTTGTATTATTTTTGTTATTAAATTAGCTTAAATTTAATTTTTTTGCATTTTGTACAGTTTCAACAAAAAAGTTTAAGATTTCCTCAAGATATTTACTTTTTCTCAGAATATCTGGCAACATCAATATTCATTCGACATTATCTGTAAATTAAAACCTCAACTGCCCTGTCGATCTCGGCATCTTCATCCTTGGTTGGGCTGGAATGGTTTTGGTCAAATGGAAACAAACCTAAATTGAAAAAGAAAATAAAAAAATGTATATACTTTAGATTGTATTTTGTTTTGTGCTTCTTCTCTTCCCTAGTTGGATTTCTCATTATTTCTTCAATAAATTGGTTTTGGCAGAATGACAAAGCATCATAAGAATTGAATATAGAACAATGAAGATGTTAAAAGGGGAGTGACTGAAAATAAAAAATAAAAAGAAGAAGAAGAAGAAGAAGAAGAAGAAGAAGAAGAAGAAGAAGAAGAAGAAGATAAGACAAACAAGGCTATTCTATTGCTTCTTTGAGGGAGTAGGAAAGGGATTGGCAGAGTCGAAAGAATCAATTGAGAAGAAAGGAGTTTCAGGTAGTCAGATATGTTTTTTGTTCTTCTGCCTAATTAGAAATGGGGTGCACGAAAATCAGAAATATACTTTTTTAAAATGTCATTTTAGTCATTTCACTAATTAAAGGGAGTCTATATTTTTTTATAGGTGTGAATATAATTTCCCAAAAAAGAAGAACCAAGAATAAAAAGCTATATACACACACATATAGACTTTGCTCTTTGGTGTATGATATCACTAGCTACAGTGTGTAACCTTCACGTTGAAGGAATTAATAAGAGAGAAAGAGGAGATAAATTAAAATTAATAGGTCAATAGTTTACATAAGTTAATAAATAGGTCAAATTACTATTTTCGTCCATAATTTGTCTGATTATTAACCATAACTTGACAAGTTATTGTCCATAATTGTTCATAACTTGTCTGACTATGAACCATAACTTGACAAGTTTGTCCATCACTTATCTGGTTATGAAACTTTTTAATCCTATATAACTAAAACTTATGACAAGTTTGTCCATAAGTTTGTCCATAATTTCTATAACTAAAAATTAGCCTATATACTTTCTTAAACTTTTCATATTGGCCTATTTTCTACTATTTCTCAATTAGTAATGCACTATGGTCTTTCGGCCCAACAAAATATAAATATAAATAGCAAGAAAGGAGTTCCAATATATATAAATATATATATAATGTTAGGATTTTTAATCCTATATAGTATTTGTGATTGGCGTGGGATTTGTGCATTTTTATTGTTATCCTCGTATCAAATCAATTTAATTATATGTTGATGTTTTTACACATTGTTTCCATATTTTGTTGATAGATTTTCTCCTGATTTGTTGCCATAAATAGCTCAATTTAATTAGATAATTGCAGATTTTGTTGGCTGTCAACACAGGTTGATTTCGGGCTATATTCAAATTATTTACAGGATAAAGTTACCGTTTTTTATGAGATAATATTTTTGATTTGTTGATCACAAATTTATCTCTGTCTATTTTTGGCAAACTTTTGTGATTTCAGTTTTTGTGGTTTTGATCCTTGCACGTAATTGAGTCTAGGTTCATTAAGGATCAATTCATTCTTTGATTGCATTTATTTGGACATTTCATTCAGGATTTTTCTGATCAATTTCGGATTATGATTGAATTCATTTTTGTTAATAACTCATTTACAAATCACGAGTTGTCTGTCTAGTTTGTTTTGACAGTTGCAGGTTCGGATATTCTGTTCACAAGGTGAGAGACTCTAGACCTCTTTCATAACTTGGTTCATTATTTAAGGAAGTCTCATGTAGACCTTTGTGTGTAAAGAGCACGAACTAAAATTAAGAGATCATTTTGTCAGAGAAAATTGAGTGTTCTCATTTTGTGTTTAAGAGTGAGAGAAAATCAGAGTGTTCCTTAGGCTTTATTTGTAACTCTCAAACCCTGTAGTTTGTGGACTTTGTGAGGCTCTGGAGTAGGTCCTAGGAGGAGCTGAAGGCAGATCGTGGCGCTTGACTTAAGTCAGAAGGACTGAAGGCAGACATCATGCTTGGAATAGGTCAGGAGGACCAAAGGCGAGTAGAAGACTCGGAGTAAGGCGAGGAGTCTAAAAGCGAGTCAAGAGGAGTCACCGTGAGTTAGGAGTTGGTGTAGATTTGGGAGGTTTCTTGTGATTCCAAGCTTTGTAATGTTTTTGGTGATAGTGGAATCCTCTTTGTACTGGTGTGATCAGCACACATTGGGCGCATTTGGAACTCGTTCTAAAATGATTTTATTTTTTGTATGAAAATGAAAATGAAAACGTTTTCAATCTCAGACATAAATCATTTTTGAAAATGCGTTTGGTAGTTTTATCAAGAGATTATTTTCAGTATAAAAAAACCCATTAACGTCTCTCTCTCTCTGTGCTCAAGAGAGGAGAAAACGAAAACAAAAAATGAAAAACGACTAAAAGTCGTCATTTCTCTCTCAATTTACACTAAACCAAAAAATCGTTTTCATTTCCCTTTTTTATCTTCATTGCGTCAAACGCCATTTTAAAAACGTTTTCATTTTTTTTCCTCAAAAAACGTGAAAAATAAAAACGGGATCAATTCTAAATACGGCTATTTTTTTTTTTCTGAAAGGGTTTTTGGCCACGTTAAATAACTATGTCGCTGTGTTCATTTGATTATTCCGCATTTTAGTCAGATCATTTTTTATTTATGTTTAAACATAGTTGATTTAACCGTTATGTATATTATTGGATGTGTCTGGTCTAACATATAATTATGTGTGTATATGTATGTTATATCAGAAAAGGATATAAAGCTGTGGCGTATCAAGGTGATCAAGTGGGGCATAAGAGAAAGTTTGCTTAAGTTGCAAACTCTCTCTATCTTTTAGGTTCCTAGTTTGGAAAGGACTTTTGGGACATGCTCAAATGTCAAGCTGGCACGATATTGACTAATGAAATTCAAGTTCTTTCTAGTTTTTGCATGAGAAAAGAGAAGTTTCCTTAAGAAATCTGTGACTAAAGAAAGGTCCCTAGTTTCATTCTTAAGCCATAAGATGCAAATTCTTTCCTGTCTAGATTATTGGAGTGGGACACGAGACTGCATAAATTCTAGAATCCTAGCAGAAAACATGATTAAACAAAAGAGAAAAATTCAATTGGTACAATGGCATTGGCACATTTCGGTCGCTAGCTAATATAATCTAGATTGGCAGCTTGTCATTTTCTTGGAAAATTCTCTGAGTGAATGAAAATTTCGCATTAATCAAATTCTCTATTTCAAAAAAGCGTCTTCTTTTTTTCTTGTTTCTGATTTTGAATTATCCTTAGTCACCCTTAGATGAGCTATATTGTCGCGTTATTAATTTCTTTGACCGAAACATTTGAATGCGGATTTAGTGACGACCATCTAAGGCTACCAGATCAAATTTCATACATATGACCAAAATTTAAAAGATTGCAGACATCATTCTGATGGCCAACGGCTTAAGTTTCTTTGACCTTGCTAAACTAAGCCTGAACAACATATATAGCACTCAAAAGGGTGATAATTAAGTTGGTTGGTGCCAGCAAATATGGACTGATCAGGTTCCTTTTCTCCCTTAGAAGTGAAGCTTTTGAAAAGAGAAATTCTACTGCATTAGGAGATCATAAGGTCATATTACAACGCGTTGGATTGTAAGACCTAGGAGAATCTTGAAGTAGCAGCCAAATGGTTCGCGGCACAGGTGATCACAACTCTTCATTCTTGTGTTTCAGGCTGGGATAGATCATTGCCATCCTGTGAAGGAAACAACTATAGATCAAGTGTCGCGTTGGTAACCAGCTAGCTTAACCACCCACCAAACTTGTTATCTCTTTTGTACTCTTACCTATTCAGACAGCCTTAATTATTTGGACTCATGAGGATTTTGTTCCATTTTTAATAGTGACATTTCATCATCTTAAACCGTGTTTTAGGCATGTTTTGTTTATTCCATTTGGTGTTTGCAATCACCATTTTGCTAGAAGTAGAACCTATTCAAGTTTTACACGTGACGGTTAGTTGTTCAGGGACTAGCTGTGTTTATCGTTGTTGTGTATTAAGACCCCGTTCGGTTTGCTAGTTCAAATCACAATTTAAATTTACTCTAGCGTTTTTTTTCACAAAGAATTCAAATTCAACCTTTTTTTTACAGTATTTTCTCTTACATGAATTCACTTTTTAACTTAAATTCTCAACTCAAATGAGTGAGACCAACGAGGAACTAACTTTATATTTATAACTACTATTAGAGAAAAACAAAGTAGTCTACCATATAAAAGGATCAGTTTTACACGTTTAACAATATGTGTAAGTTGAGATATAATAAAGCATTAATCTTTATTTTATCTAAAAAATGACTTCGAAAATATCAACACTAATTTGAGAACTGAATAGATTCTTTTTTTGTTATACATTTTCAAAGTTATTAGTATATAAAATAAATACTATGTTGTACCTCAATCTTGTTTCTTACAAGTATAAGACCAGACTTCAATCTTAGTGAAAACTTAACACTATCTAAATATAAATGAATATTGTTAAAAAGAAGAAGAAAAATAGAATTCTACAATTTGCAATAATTTCATAGAATTGACTCATGGAATTTGCAATCAGTCAATCACTTATTGGAAGCATTTTAAAATGTTAAAACAAGTTGAACAATATTGGAGATCAATTCTCTACTATGAAAATGGTTTCTACATATATAACAAGTTAACAACGCAAGCATTTAGCAAAGTATCACCTGATTTTTCGAAGCTGACTAGTACGATTTTTGCCACTAGCTCAACATTAGTGTCATGCATTCAATCTATCAACTGGGTTCAGATTTATTTATTTATTTTTTTTTTTTGACATTTGAGAATAAATGGGTTTGGATTTTGCCACGAGAAACAATCTAATTTAGATTTTAAGCTAGGCAGAAAAGAACATGCTTTATATATAAGTCGCATACGCAAATGCTTGAACTTGACCGCGGTAAGATTTATGGTCATCTATTAATTTTGTAACTACTTTTTTTTTTTTTTTTTTTTTTGTGCTGAATAATTTTGTAACTACTTATTTACTAGTAATTAGATGACTTCAGGGACTGCAACAAGACAGGGTTGGAGAATGCTTCCCTATCTTCATTTGTACCCCATAAAATAATGTCCGTCCCCGCCTAAGGAGAGGTGAGGATGGAGTCGGTAAATTTCCGTTAGGAGGGCCGTCACCATACTTGTTCAATTCTCATTATAACGCTTATCATTACAAAATTTTTAATAAATGAAAAAAAAAAGTAACACAAAATTTATCCTAAATTTAATCATAGTTTAATGTTTTTACCAAAAAAAAAAAAAAAGACTACATAGTAAATTCCAAAAAAGATATACAGAAAACAATATCAAGATTTTAGTTAATACAAAACATATTTTTGAAAAATAAATACTATGTAGAATTCCTTAAAATATGTATATTAGGATGGAGGTAGACACAACCGTATGAATATTCTTTTATCCCGCCATTTCCTATCCCCACATTGTTAGAAAAAAAAAATTGTCCATTTCTAAGAGCCCGTTTAGTTCGCTGATTCGAGTTTTTAATTCGAGTTGAGATGTGATTTTATGTGAGAACTTTTTACTGTAGCAAAAAAGTTAGATGTGATTGTTTGTGAGAGCTTTTTACTGTAATAAAACTCGAATTCTAAACTCGAATCAGCGAAATGAACATGGCCTAAATGATTTCAAATAAAAATAAACAAATAAACAACAACTAGAAGACGTCTATTAATATTCTGAAAAATGAAAATAAAAAAAAGGAATTAGTTGGTGCTCTTGTGGGATCTCAACAAACCTGATTTATTAACCACAGAATTATTTTTTTTTCTTCCTCTTGTTTGCCAACAACTTAAGGCAGATGTTTAAGAAACCGTGGCATGTATTCCTATATTCGCCCCAAATCAGCATGATAATTAGTCAATTCTTGCTATTCTGAATTATCCTCAAATGTCCTGAAAATCATGATTAGTTCATAACTTCAGAATTATGATTCAGACTCATTTTTTATTTATGTGTATTTTTTATGAAAATAAATATTATAATAAACCATAAATTATGATTTAAATTGTGGTACTAATCCACTAACTAAACGCGTGTGATTAGTGGTTTCGTGCATGAGACTTAGATCAGACACTTGTCTAATCTAATCCCCATTTAAAACGTACACTTCCAATAATACCAGGCTGTTTACGCCCCAGGTTGTCCGTCTTTGTCACACACCTTAGCGCTCACTCCCTGATCAACTACTGACTTATTTATTATCACCCACATTAAATAAAGCAAAACGATAATGTAAAAAAAAAAAAAAAAGATTTTTAGTAGTTTTGTGCCCTAAACTTTTTGAGTTTTAGGCACCGTTCATTTAACTGATTTGAGTTTTCAGTTTTAGGTTTCTACAGTAAAAAGTTTTCAGAAAATGTCACATCTAACTTTTTCTGCTACAGTAAAAAGCTCTCAGAAAATGTCACATCTTAACTCGAATTGAAAACTCGAATCCGCAAAGTGAATGAGTTGTTAATAACTCGTCTCTTAAAGTTTTTATTTTTTATTTTTTCACACTTCACCCCATCAACTTGTTAACTTGCTCACAAGGTGCTTTACTTTTGTTGTTTTTGAGCTGGATTTAAGTATTGATTTACATATTTAACTAATTTGTATACAGTTTAAATTGAGATTCAGAAATTTTAGTCGAAGTGTGACGATTTTTGGTTTTTTTGTGCACTAAGTTAACGATTGTTAATAAAATGTGGCATGACATAATAATTTTTTTAAATTAAGGTCTCGTTCATTTCACCGGTTTGAGTTTAGAATTTAAATTTTGTTACAGTAAAAAGCTCTCAGAAACAGTCACATCTAACTTTTTTATTACAGTAAAAAGCTCTCACATAAAGTCACATCTCAACTTGAATTAAAAACTCGAATCAGCGAACTAAATGAGTAAGTGATGAAAATTAGCCAAACGCGCTAAAAAAAAACCCCGAAAAAAAGAAAGAAATCTTGCATATATTATGCGTATATTAAAAGCGTAAGAGGCTAAGAGCGACCATATTTTAGATTTGAATGGGAGAAATAGGAAAATATGCCAAGATTTGAGATGAATTAAAATTAATAGGCTAATAGTTTACATAAGTTAATAAATAGGCCAAATTATTGTTTTTGTCTATAACTTGTCTGGTTATGAACCATAACTTGACAAGTTATTGTCCATAATTGTCTATAGCTTGTCTAGTTATGAACCATAACTTGATAAGTTTATCTATAATTTATTTAATTATGAATCATAACTTGATAAATTATGACTTATTAATTTCTATAACTAAAAATTGACCGATATACTTTCTTAAATTTTTTATATTGATATATTTTCTACTATTTCCCCTTTCTTTATTAGTCCAGCCCAAGACTTAGGTCCCTGATTTAATGGGCCTATGTCTCTCTCTCTCTCTCTTTTGACTGTGAAAAACTATAGACATAAAGAAGACGAACAGAAATACGGATTAGTAATGATAATCAAAGCGATTCATCCGTGAACTCGAAGAAATCTTGGATTAAACCACTCCTTAACCCACCACTCACCTTCCACCACCATCCCCCATTTCCATTCTCTCTCCTCCTCTCTCTCTCTCTACACAGTGATAAACCAGAAATTTTCTGAAGACGAAGGTTCAATTTCAAAAGCAGCTCAACAGAAATTCTCTGAACCTTCACAATCTTTTCTGAACTTTCTCTCTCTGGTAGAATAGAGAGAGAGAGAGAGAGAGAGAGAAAATGAAGCTCTCGGCGTTGCAGCAGAGCTACACGAACCGGCGGAGCAACAGCTTCAGAGGATCCGCGCCGTTGGATTCGTCGGCGGACGGTTCGATCAGGTCGCCGGCGACGATCTTCTGGCTCGTGCTCCACGGGCTCTGCTGCCTCATCAGTCTTGTCCTCGGATTCCGCTTCTCTCGCCTGGTGTTCTTCTTCCTCTTCTCCACTTCCTCAACTAACATCTATACGTCGCCGTTTCGCTCCGTCGCCGAGCTCAGCGGGCCCTTGGACCTCCACCGCCGAGATACATCGCCGGGAGTCGAGTTCCCTCTGAATAGGACGACGACGTTGGGCGTCACGGCGAGCTCCAGCAGCCGCGTGGTGGTCGGCCGGCACGGGATCCGAATCCGGTCGTGGCCGCACCCTAATCCTACTGAGGTGATGAAGGCGCACCAGATCATCGACACGGTCCAGAGAGAGCAAAGGCGACAATTTGGCGTTAAGAACCCTAGGACGGTGATCGTGGTGACTCCGACTTATGTCCGGACTTTCCAGGCGCTTCATATGACCGGACTGATGCATTCTCTGATGCTGGTGCCTTACGATGTCGTTTGGATCGTGGTGGAGGCTGGGGGAGTAACGAACGAGACGGCTTTGATCCTTGCCAAGTCTGGTCTTCGGACCGTTCATGTCGGATTCGACCAGCGGATGCCGAATTCCTGGGAAGGTCGCCACCGGCTGGAGGCACGGATGAGGCTTCGTGGATTGAGGTGAATAATTCTTCATTCTTTTGCTCAGTTCAGTTTGACTTTGTCTTCACTCTTTTCTCTTTTTGGTAGTTTTTCACAAATTTAGATAGAATCCGGGAAAACATGCTACATTAGAAAGTTTAGGATAATATGGTAATTGATTAAGAAAGTTTAGTAATTGGGAAAGATTATGTTATGGTTTACAGTTAAGCTTTGAAGTTAAGTGCATTAGAGTTTAGGTTGATTTGTTTCGCGTGGAATCTGATTGACTGATTCATTGGGTCTGTGTTGGAACAGAACTATAAGGGAACAGAACCTGGATGGGATTGTGATGTTTGCAGACGACAGTAATATGCACAGTATGGAACTCTTTGATGAGATCCAGAATGTTAAGTGGTTCGGTGCTCTTTCAATTGGGATTCTTGCTCATTCGGGTGAAATTGATGAGTCGTCGGTTTCTACAACGCAGAAAAAGGAGGATGATGAGCAAAACCTGCCAATGCCTGTTCAAGGCCCTGCTTGTAACTCATCAAACAAGTTAATCGGCTGGCACACCTTTAATTCGCTGCCGTATGCGGGGAAGAAAGCAATTTACATTGACGATAGGGCAACGGTGCTACCAAGGAAGCTCGAGTGGGCCGGATTCGTGTTGAATTCCAGGATGCTTTGGAAGGAAGCTGAGAACCAGCCAGAGTGGGTCAAGGATCTGGATGAATTAGATGGAGTTGGTGAGAATATAGAGAACCCCTTATTCTTGTTGAAGGACCCTTCCATGGTAGAGCCACTTGGAAGTTGTGGGCGCCAAATTTTGATCTGGTGGCTCCGTGTTGAAGCTCGCTTTGATAGCAAGTTCCCTCCCAGGTAAGTCTTGTATCATTTAATTAATGTTGTTGCTTTGCTTTAATCAGTCCCAAGTGATTTGATGCAATTAATAGATTATCTGACAGTAAAGTTAGCAACAACAAAGTTAAGTGGTTGGGCTTTAGAATTGATTTGTCTCAATGAATTCATGACGGTATATTAATTCTGATAGTAAAGTTAGCAACAACAAAGTTAAGTGGTTGTGCTTTAGAATTGATTTGTCTTACTGAATTCATGAGTATATTAATGATATGGGCTCCGTGGCGAAGCTTGCTTTGATAGCAAGTTCCCCTCCAGGTAAGTCTTGTATCATTTAATTAATGTTGTTGCTTTGCTTTAATCAGTCCCAAGTGATTTGATGCAATTAATAGATTATCTGACAGTAAAGTTAGCAACAACAAAGTTAAGTGGTTGGGCTTTAGAATTGATTTGTCTTGATGAATTCATGACAGTATATTAATTCTGACAGTAAAGTTAGGAACAACAAAATTCAGTGGTTGGGCTTTAGAATGGATTTGTCTTAATGAATTCATGAGTATATTAATGATATGGGCTGGATTTATCACATATTTGAAGGGTGAGATCGCTAGTCATATGTCTATTTGCTAGTCATAGGGGCTATAGTTTTAACTTTCAAGTAGAATTGGAGCTAAAATACTTAGAATGTCCTCGCAGTAGAAGAGGTTTACCATGTCGCAAATGCGAACTTATTGACTTGAAGCTGTTGTGAAGAGTTTGGGATTAATCAACTAAAGTTAACAAAAAGGGAAAACTAACTAGCAGTTAAGGAGCTAAAGGAAAAGGCTTAATTGTTCACAACTTCTTTTACCGGGTAGTGTTTGAACTATGCGTGGCTTTTCTTTTTAGGCAAACATAGTGTTGGAATTTTAATGGCCTGGAATAGAAGCAAGCTCATTCTACCATTTGAGTCATTGGGCTAGAATGTTTAACTAAAAATCTTTTTTTTTTTTTTCTTCTGGGATAATGTTGCCTTTTTAGTCTTTATGGCGGTCTAAGCGTAGTCCAGCATGGTAGCACCTGCTGTACAGATCTTAAAGAGGAAGCCAGTTTTGCCATGGCCGTCCGGATGTCAAATATGTCCATGACGAAACCAGCTTTTAAGCATTAATGCTTTGACGTTGATATATTGATCTTGATGCTTAAACATTTTGAGCTTAACATACTGTCAGTGTTAGAAGTCACAGTTGATTGATTGTCTGAATTGCTTTTGTCATGTGAACCAATGTTAAGATGTTTAGGCATAGTAGAGGGGTCTTTTAGTTACCTTTGGTTCTTTATGTTGCATTAAGTTGCAAGAGATATGAGATAAATCCAATTCTTTTCGTGTTTTAGTAAAATCCAACTCACTCTTTGCTAAATCTGAAAATTCTATTAGAGCGTATGATAGATATTATAAAGTTGATAAACCGTTCCTGGTAGAAGCATCATATGTGAACTTTTGAGGTTTGCTAGTGTTCTGGATATTTCATGTCGAGTTGCATATTCATTAATGTCGAGAGCTGGAAAGTAATGAACTTCAGAAATATTGGGTATGGAGACGAGTGCAACTCTGTTTGCAAATGAATTGCAAACAAATTAACGATGACTAGTATAGTTATGGATAAGGTGGCATGACGAAAATATTTTAGTTACCCCAACATACCTTTTTTGTTGTGTGTAAATGCTGAGCCAGAACAGACTTGAATGCAGGACTGGTTCATATTCCACAGTATTTAAGAACCCGTATATGTATGTATCTATATATATATATATATATATATATAGTACAACATGGAAAGAATAAATACTCGATATATCAATAATCTCTTAAATAATGTTTTTTTTTCCTGGTTCTGACTTGGGGGCGACGTGCTAAATTAATAATTCGATAAATTTACAAGGTAAAACATTATTAGGAAAAAGAATCCCTTATAGTTTCACATAAGGCACACTTACTGTGTAAATTCATAAGTCGTCTAATATGCAACTAAATTCATATGAGATGTCTAGAAGGCCTTCGTAAAACATGTATCTAAGTAGATTCATAAGACCCACTTACTGTATTTTTTCTTGGAATTGATGCATCAACTTTTGTTTGGTCAAAATGTTCATAAAATAGAATAATGTAGCACGAAGGTCTACGTTTATATTTTTGAAAAAATGAATACTTCTGAGAAAAGTATGAATTTTAATTCTTAAATAAACTACAGAATAGACATTAGTTCGTAAAATAAAATTTCATAATTCGCTCAATTACTACAAAAGCTTAGATACAAAATAAGAAAACAAAGTATGTTTATAGATTTATAATTTATTAATTTATCGATCAATTAATATTTGTTTAATAACTAGATTTTTCTTGGTTCTAAAAGTATTAATTTATACACACACTGTTGCTTGATCTATTTAGCTTTTGATTGTTCTTATTTGATCGAGTCTTTCTTTTGCTTGATTGATTACATTTGTATGCCAGTCCAAAATAGATACTTCTTTATATAGGCTTATGGTGGTATCTAGTTGGAATTTTTTGCAACCCATTTAGCATTTTAACGACAAATTTTGTTGTGTTTTCGAGAAGTTTTCCATATTTCTTGCGGTTAGACGGTGGAGCGGCGATAATTTGCATTTGTTCTCTTTTGGATATTTCTTATTGTAGTTTTATACCATTCTCTGAAAATCAAAAGGCATTCTTATCTTTCGCTTGACTCATGGGGCCTTAAAATACTAAAATTACTTATCACTTTTTTGTTTTTTTTTTTTTCATATTTTTATTTATAATTTATATCCTTCTTATATCATATATAACTTTATGTTTAGGTGTTTCGCTGTAATCCTTTTCTTGAACTCATCTACTTGAATAAATAACAAGAAATATCATCAGAAATGCTTAATAATCTGTTCGTGTGTAAAAACAACGAGACATAAATTCATTACTTCTGTTTCCCTATGAGAGATTTTCTTTCCTCTGCATTCGAGTTAATATTAGTTTGTACGTGAGACAGATGGGTTATCGACCCTCCTTTGGACGTCACCGTACCAGCAAAACGCACCCCATGGCCTGATGCTCCTCCTGAACTCCCAGCAACTGAAAATCTAGCGATGGGAATCCAAGAGCATGTGGTGAAGCATTCTACGAAGACCAGGTCGCCCAGATCGAAACGGCGGAGCAAGAGAAAGCACGACACAAGAACGGTAGACACGCAGGTTTCCACACGACACGCTGAGCAAAACTGAGGAAATCATCACCAAGTACAAAAGAACCGCAAAAGCTGGTGTGTGAATTTGAGACATCAAAGAATTTGCATTGGCAAGGAGAGAAAGCCGATGCTCTCACTGTGCATGTGTGAACGCTCCTCTCATAACAACCAGTTGATCCATATGCACTTTGAGTCTGATTTTCACCGAAGTTTCACAAATTTTTTTTTTCTTTACCCTTTTTTTTTAATATATATATTTTTTTCGTTGGGGTGATTGATTTTATGGTCTCATGAAGAGGCATGTGAACAAAGTAGTCTTTGCTGGGTCTGCTGCCTTTGTAGGAATTTGTATCAAATGTGCTTCGAGTTTTATACATAAAATCTTCTAAGATAGGGATTATAGTGTTTGTGTACTCTGTTCCTTTTTTTCTTTTTTTTCTTTTTTTGGTTGTTGGGTTCCGTAGAAAGAAAAGATACAAAATGTAATAATAAAAAAACTTGCATAATTCATTTCAAAACCAATGGCTTTCTGTCTGGTCCTAGACTGGTTTGCCCATGCTGCCAAACTGAAATCTGACGGTTACAGATTGGTCCCAACTGATATCACTCGGCCAACGTGCGGAGAGAGTTCTCTGCAACTTGCCCATTAGTCGGTGTGACCTGTGATGATCTCTTTGCTTTGCATGTGCAAGGTATGAATCTCTTTGCTTTGCATGTGCAAGGTATGAATCTCTTTGCCACATCTGAAGTGTTAATCCTGTTCTCTTTTGGCATTGGAAATTGTTCTGTAATAAATAAATAAAAGTGGAAGCAGGTATTGTGACGTCATTATGCATGGAAAAACAGAAATTTTTTAAAAAATGGGGTTTCACGGAAAAATAGGTGGAAACATTTTTCTGACTGGAAAACTTTGGGCGGCCGTAATTTGTGATAACTGTGATATTTGATGTGCGGTGGATATATCTGCTTTTTTCCTTTCCCAAACAAGTTGGAACAGAGATCATACTTTGGAAATTGTGGAATCATCTAGTGGAATTCAACCGAAAATTGGAATTTGGTGTTGTTAATATATATATATATATATATATTCTGATATAACTCTCATCTTCATTCTTCACCATTCCGGAAATTAATGAAGCGGAACGTGGAATTTTCAGGAGACGACGTTAACAATTTGAAATTAAGCAGTAACTGTTGAGAAAACAGAGGATTTTGGTTTGAAGAAATGACGGCCTCGTTTAGATATGATATCTTTTAAGAATTTTTAAATATAAAAATTAAAAATTTAAATCGGTTAAATGAAGATCGTAAATAAATTAAGAAATGACATCGAAGTCTGATACAAATTTGAATATTGAGTTGTCTTTTTAACAAATGCATAGTTTTCAAATCACATATTGGAATTTGGAACGTAATGGATGAGCGAGTGGTATTTTGAACAGTAATATTTCTTGACCGATTTCCTCTGACCGGTGGTTGAATCCAACTTTTAGGGAACTTGAGTTATCAAATACGTTATCAGTTGATCAACTAAAAAAAAAAAAAAAAGACGGTACGTTATCAGTTACGAGTTACAAGTTACAACAGACATTTTTTATTCCTTTTTTCAATGTAGAGGAATAAGGATAAAAATGACGGTAATTGAAGAAATTGGTGGATGTATTGATTTTTTTTTTTTTTTTTTGGAACGGTTATATTGAGATTTTAGTACCAATAGTTTTATTTTTCTTTTCTTTTTTGACAAAGAGCAGTATATGTTGTTAATTATTCCTCAAAAAGGTTGATATATTATTCACAAAATTAAAAAAAAAAAAACTTGGATACGTCAACTTAATACTGAACTTATTTTTGAAACGTCAATGATGTTTTCGGAAATTTTTCCCCCACACTTACTGGTGGAACAGGGTATTTTGGCAAGAATTTTTTTTGATATGGAATGAAAAAGACCATTTTTTCCTTTTTCCTCTTTAATTGCAGTGTCTTACAGAGAGAGAAAGGAATAAGGAAAATTACAAACAGACGATCACCAAGGCTAAATCAACCGTTTGATGCGACAAACGGTGGAACTATCTATATCTATATATCTATAATCTATAACCATCGTAAAAGAAAGAAGAAAACGGATGAAAAAGGAAAAACCCATAACTTTCTCTTTTACCAGAATCATAAAAAGTCCTAAGCCCTCTGCAGACACGCACACACTTCAACTTTTGGCTGGCAGTTTTTTTTTTTTTTTTTAAGAACAAAACCTCTGCCTCTAAGCAACCAGTAAAAGCAGTAACGTGGCCAAGACTCGTTTGCCCAATCTGTTAAGCAAATACACTACTTTCGGTTTGCATTAATTTTAACTTCGTCATCTTTCATTAAAAAAAAAAAAAAATGGTTTCTCTTCTGTCTTTCTCTCTTTCTCTCTTTCTCTCTTTCTCTCTTTCTCCCTCTAGATTTCAAAGATTTCTAGCCTTTGGTCCCGTTATCATCTGTTAAAAACTACCAGCCTACCAAGTCTACTAACCAACAATGACCGGCCACGAGACCACATATTTACTGTTCCATCTTGCATCTGTTTACGCCACTTAAAACCCATCTCTCTCTCTCTCTCTCTCTCTAACTTCTCTCTCTCCACTATTATTCCCACCACTTGTTTATATTAAAAAGAAAAAACTTTCCCTCCATTCCAAAAGCCATCCCCATTCCATATCACCCCCGCCCCTATATAAATCCCCCCCTTCCATTCCCAAAAAATCCATCCATCAAAAATCATCTTCACCATCTTCATTTCTTCTTTCTTCCCCTTCTTCTAAGCAGTTACTCAAAGACATGGCTCTCTCCATATACATGATCATCCTCTGCTTTGCTCTGTCACTACCGCCATTAACGAGCGGCAGAAGCGACGCGGAAGTTAGGGAGATGTACGTAAAGTGGATGGCGACGCACGGGAGAGCCCACAACGGGCTGGGAGAGGAGGAGACAAGGTTCGAGATCTTTAAGGATAATCTGAGGTTCGTGGACGAGCACAACGCCGTACAGAAAAGGACGTACAAGGTTGGGATGAACAGGTTCGCCGACATGACCAATGAGGAGTACCGGAGGGAGATGCTGGGGACCAGATCCGACGCCAAGCGGATAGTCATGAAGGCCAAGAGCCCTAGCCGGAGGTACGCCTCACGCGCCGCCGACCAGTTGCCGGAAACCGTCGATTGGAAGCTCAACGGCGCTGTTAATCCCGTCAAGGATCAAGGAAGTTGCGGTTAGTTTTTTTTTCCCTTTTCTTTTCACTTTTTTAAGAGAATAAATTAAAATCGTTGAGTTTTTTTTATTGTTTTTGAATGTGAATTTAGCGCCGTTTAGTTTGATAATTGAGTTTTTAATTTAAGTTAAAATGTGACTTTATGTGTTACTGTAATAAAAAAGTTAGATATAATTATTTTTAAGAATTTTTTATTGTAATAAAATTTAAATTCTAAACTTAAATCGGTAAAATGAACAGAATCTTATTTGATGTTAAAAGTTGTACTTAGATTTAATTTATAAGATAAAACAATCATTTTATATCAATTAAAAAACAACTCTCAGATATTCAATGCAAAAGTCCCCAACAAATTTTTGAAGATTTTTGTTTCCACTTACTTTGAGGAGGGGGAAAAGAATGAGGAAAGGGTTTCTAAATTTAACAGAAAAAGGAAAAAAGATAAATAAAAAGGACCTTATCAATAAATTAGGTTTTTTATTTATTAGATCAGTATAAATCACATAAAAATTAAAAAATATATAAATTTAATAATTAAAAAAATATAATCTATCAGTACACTAGACATATTAGAGAATCTCTCAAATAAAAAAGAGAGAGAAACTAATAGTTTAGATTGGACTGTTGGTTGGTGGATACTAGACTTTTCAGCATAAATTATAGCAAATTTTTGTAATCTAAATTAAGTAAATAGTGAATTATAAATTTATTTAAAGTAATAACAATTTAACATATAAATGTGTCATTTACAATTATTAAAAATAATTTACATGGTAAAAATTTTTTATTTATGTGGAAAAAAATCTTTTTAGCAATTATAAAAAGATCATTTACGTGAAAAAAATATCTTTTTACTAGTCATAATTAAAACATTTACACGGTACATTATTATTTACTTTAAATAGTTTTAAAATTTACTATTTATTTAATTTAGTTTCATAAATCTACTATTTTTTACATTCTCCTGATTTTCGACCAAAGTTTGGCCCCACTTACTATTTAGGGCCCCTCTTAAACTCAGACCAAACAGAGTTTGTTCTTGTGGACTCTAGTTAGTTTTAAAAAAATAGAGAATTTATTCTTAAAAATGTATGAATCTGAATTTTTATCTCTTATTCTTGATAAATATCATTTTATTAGTGTAATTATTTAACTAAAAAAATTATGAATTAAAAATAAAGAATAAAAATTTTGACTTATACACTTTCAAAGAGGATTTATTAAGATTACCCTTAACTTTAATTTCATAGCAGAAAGGCCCAACTCTAATAACGAAAAGTTCCCGCTAGAGATCGCAACAGGGCAGGAGTAATCACCTTCATTGAGCATGCCCTTATTTTGGTTTAATAATTTCCCTCATATGAGAGTATTTCTGTAACCACATTTATTATTTTTTTAGGCACAATTATTATTATTCTAATTTTTTTTATTTCCTTAAGAATTTAATTCCACCAGAACATCTATATAAAACCAAAACAAAATAAAAAATCCACTAGAATGTTAGTTTTGATAGGTCAGTGAACACTTTAATCAAATAATGTAATTCAATCCTACAAAAACTCGATTCCTTTCATCACAAACTTATTTTTATTCACTTGATTCTTTATTCGTAAATGCACTACAAAATTCTATACTTTTGAATTTGACGAGGTGGTTTGGTGAGCAGGAAGTTGCTGGGCATTCTCAACCATAGCAGCAGTGGAAGGCATAAACAAGATAGTGACGGGAGAGCTAGTGTCTCTCTCAGAACAAGAGCTCGTCGACTGTGACAGAGCCTACAATGCTGGTTGTGACGGAGGCCTTATGGACTATGCCTTCGAGTTCATTGTCAAGAATGGCGGCATCGCCCCCGAATCTGACTACCCTTATTCTGGCCTAAACGGCCAATGTGACTTCTCTTTGGTTAGTACTTTCAAAGTCGATATAAAAGTTGCGATTAGAATTGGTGTTGCTAACGTATGTGTGTGTGTATTCGAGATCAGTTGATCATTGTTGGATATTATTGTTGCAGGCGAACAAGAAGGCTGTAACCATTGATGGGTACGAGGATGTTCCCGCTTATGATGAGAAGGCACTGAAAAAGGCTGTGGCTCATCAGCCTGTCAGTGTTGCCATTGAAGCTGGTGGTAGAGCTCTTCAGCTCTATGAATCTGTAAGTCACTTACAAATCAATTAATATGAAGAGAAAAACATGAACTGAATAATGAGTCTGGCATGGGAAAATCTTGGTAAAAGCAATTTTCGGTACATTTGTAATAGCGAGGCGTGAAATTGAATCATTTGTTTGGTTGAGTACTACACAATTTTCGGTAGGAAAGAAATATGAAGTAAGTTTGTAGCTTAATTCGTTCACTTTTAATCTATTTAGGGCGTGTTCACCGGTCGCTGTGGAGTGGCCCTTGACCACGGCGTGGTGGTGGTCGGATACGGCACGGAGAATGGTGTGGATTACTGGCTCGTTAGGAACTCGTGGGGCCCCAAGTGGGGTGAGGAGGGATACATCAAAATACAGAGAAATGTGGTTGACACACGCACTGGAAAATGCGGAATTGCAATGGAGGCTTCTTACCCCGTTAAGAATGGCGAAAAATTGAATAAGCCTTACTGGGCTTATGAAGTTGCTGCTGAGATGGTAGCCGTTGCTTGAATAATATTGTGTCTTCGGATAATGGCGCTTCTGTCTGAGTTTACCAAAAGGATGGAGGAGCTATTGTTGCTTATTTGGATGATAATTGTTGTATATAGAATTGGAAATTGTAGAGCTGCAATGGGGGTTGTTGCAGCTCATTGGTCCGTTTTATTGAATGTTTAGCCTGAATTCACTAGGAAAATTTATGTAATATCTTGCGTTATTATTATCTGCTTTATGTTGAATGTTAGTCTTCCATAACTTTCTTGCAATTGTGTGAGGCTGTCTTGCACAAAACCAATAAAAACAGAGCAACCTCAACAATTCTTTATTATTATTATTATTATTATTTATTTTTCTTTCAACTTTTTATCTGCTTTTGATGATGTTGAATATAATTATCTGAAAATTTTCTTTTTTTCACTCTTTC